>NC_052343.1:31085677-31328448 GCF_016432855.1 Salvelinus namaycush | reverse complement strand
ACTCCTCACCACACTAGAGGTCTGTCCTAACTCCTCCCAACACTAGTGGTCTGTTCTAACTCCTCCCAACACTAGAGGTCTGTTCTAACTCCTCCCAACACTAGTGGTCGTTCTAACTCGTCCCAACACTAGATGTCTGTCCTAACTACTCCCAACACTAGTTGTCTGTTCTAACTCCTCCCAACACTAGAGGTCTGTTCTAACTCGTCCCAACACTAGATTGTCTGTCCTAACTACTCCAACACTAGTTGTCTGTTCTAACTCCTCCCAACACTAGAGGTCTGTCCTAACTCCTCCCAACACTAGTTGTCTGTTCTAACTCCTCCCAACACTAGAGGTCTGTTCTAACTCCTCCCAACACTAGTGGTCTGTTCTAACTCCTCCCAACACTAGTGGTCTGTTCTAACTCCTCCCAACACTAGTGGTCTGTTCTAACTCCTCCCAACACTAGAGGTCTGTTCTAACTCCTCCCAACACTAGAGATCTGTTCTAACTCCTCCCAACACTAGAGGTCTGTTCTAACTCCTCCCAACACTAGTGGTCTGTTCTAACTCCTCCCAACACTAGTGGTCTGTTCTAACTCCTCCCAACACTAGAGGTCTGTTCTAACTCCTCCCAACACTAGTGGTCTGTTCTAACTCCTCCCAACACTAGAGGTCTGTCCTAACTCCTCCCAACACTAGAGGTCTGTCCTAACTCCTCCCAACACTAGTGGTCTGTTCTAACTCCTCCCAACACTAGTTGTCTGTTCTAACTCCTCCCAACACTAGAGCTCTGTTCTAACTCATCCCAACACTAGAGGTCTGTCCTAACTCCTCCCAACACTAGAGGTCTGTTCTAACTCCTCCCAACACTAGTGGTCTGTTCTAACTCCTCCCACCACTAGTCGTCTGTTCTAACTCCTCCCAACACTATTGGTCTGTCCTAACTCCTCCCAACACTAGAGATCTGTTCTAACTCCTCCAACACTAGTGGTCTGTTCTAACTCCTCCCAACACTAGAGGTCTGTCCTAACTCCTCCCAACACTAGAGGTCTGTTCTAACTCCTACCAACACTAGAGGTCTGTTCTAACTCCTCCCAACACTAGAGGTCTGTTCTAACTCCTCCCAACACTAGAGGTCTGTTCTAACTCCTCCCAACACTAGAGGTCTGTTCTAACTCCTCCCAACACTAGAGGTCTGTTCTTACTCCTCCCAACACTAGTGGTCGGTTCTAACTCCTCCCAACACTAGTGGTCGGTTCTAACTCCTCCCAACACTAGAGGTCTGTTCTAACTCCTCCCAACACTAGAGGTCTGTTCTAACTCCTCCCAACACTAGAGGTCTGTTCTTACTCCTCCCAACACTAGTGGTCTGTTCTAACTCCTCCCAACACTAGAGGTCTGTTCTAACTCCTCCCAACACTAGAGGTCTGTCCTAACTCCTCCCAATACTAGAGGTCTGTTCTAACTCCTCCCAACACTAGAGGTCTGTTCTAACTCCTCCCAACACTAGAGGTCTGGTCTAACTCCTCCCAACACTAGAGGTCTGTTCTAACTCCTCCCAACACTAGAGGTCTGTTCTAACTCCTCCCAACACTAGAGGTCTGTCCTAACTCCTCCCAACACTAGAGGTCTGTTCTAACTCCTCCCAACACTAGAGGTCTGTTCTAACTCCTCCCAACACTAGTGGTCTGTTCTAACTCCTCCCAACACTAGAGGTCTGTTCTAACTCCTCCCAACACTAGTTGTCTGTTCTAACTCCTCCCAACACTAGAGCTCTGTTCTAACTCCTCCCAACACTAGAGGTCTGTCCTAACTCCTCCCAACACTAGAGGTCTGTCCTAACTCCTCCCAACACTAGAGGTCTGTCCTAACTCCTCCCAACACTAGTGGTCTGTTCTAACTCGTCCCAACACTAGATGTCTGTCCTAACTACTCCCAACACTAGTTGTCTGTTCTAACTCCTCCCAACACTAGAGGTCTGTCCTAACTCCTCCCAACACTAGAGATCTGTTCTAACTCCTCCCAACACTAGAGATCTGTTCTAACTCCTCCCAACACTAGTGGTCTGTTCTAACTCCTCCCAACACTAGAGGTCTGTTCTAACTCCTCCCAACACTAGAGGTCTGTTCTAACTCCTCCCAACACTAGAGGTCTGTTCTAACTCCTCCCAACACTAGAGGTCTGTTCTAACTCCTCCCAACACTAGTGGTCTGTTCTAACTCCTCCCAACACTAGTGGTCTGTTCTAACTCCTCCCAACACTAGAGATCTGTTCTAACTCCTCCCAACACTAGAGGTCTGTTCTAACTCCTCCCAACACTAGTGGTCTGTTCTAACTCCTCCCGACACTAGTTGTCTGTTCTAACTCCTCCCGACACTAGTTGTCTGTTCTAACTCCTCCCGACACTAGAGCTCTGTTCTAACTCCTCCCGACACTAGAGGTCTGTCCTAACTCCTCCCGACACTAGAGGTCTGTCCTAACTCCTCCCGACACTAGAGGTCTGTGTCAACTCCTCCCGACACTAGAGGTCTGTTCTAACTCCTCCCGACACTAGAGGTCTGTTCTAACTCCTCCCGACACTAGAGGTCTGTTCTAACTCCTCCCGACACTAGAGGTCTGTTCTTACTCCTCCCAACACTAGTGGTCTGTTCTAACTCCTCCCAACACTAGAGGTCTGTCCTAACTCCTCAAAACACTAGAGGTCTGTCCTAACTCCTCCCAACACTAGAGGTCTGTGCTAACTCCTCCCAACACTAGAGGTCTGTGCTAACTCCTCCCAACACTAGTGGTCTGTTCTAACTCCTCCCAACACTAGTGGTCTGTTCTAACTCCTCCCAACACTAGTGGTCTGTTCTAACTCCTCCCAACACTAGAGGTCTGTCCTAACTCCTCCCAACACTAGTGGTCTGTTCTAACTCCTCCCAACACTAGTTGTCTGTTCTAACTCCTCCCAACACTAGAGCTCTGTTCTAACTCCTCCCAACACTAGAGGTCTGTCCTAACTCCTCCCAACACTAGAGGTCTGTTCTAACTCGTCCCAACACTAGATGTCTGTCCTAACTCCTCCCAACACTAGTTGTCTGTTCTAACTCCTCCCAACACTAGAGGTCTGTCCTAACTCCTCCCAACACTAGAGGTCTGTTCTAACTCCTCCCAACACTAGTGGTCTGTTCTAACTCCTCCCAACACTAGAGGTCTGTTCTAACTCCTCCCAACACTAGTGGTCTGTTCTAACTCCTCCCAACACTAGTGGTCTGTTCTAACTCCTCCCAACACTAGTGGTCTGTTCTAACTCCTCCCAACACTAGAGATCTGTCCTAACTCCTCCCAACACTAGAGGTCTGTCCTAACTCCTCCCAACACTAGAGGTCTGTCCTAACTCCTCCTAACACTAGAGGTCTGTCCTAACTCCTCCCAACACTAGTGGTCTGTTCTAACTCGTCCCAACACTAGATGTCTGTCCTAACTACTCCCAACACTAGTTGTCTGTTCTAACTCCTCCCAACACTAGAGGTCTGTCCTAACTCCTCCCAACACTAGAGGTCTGTTCTAACTCCTCCCAACACTAGTGGTCTGTTCTAACTCCTCCTAACACTAGAGGTCTGTTCTAACTCCTCCCGACACTAGAGGTCTGTTCTTACTCCTCCCGACACTAGTGGTCGGTTCTTACTCCTCCCGACACTAGTGGTCGGTTCTAACTCCTCCCGACACTAGAGGTCTGTTCTTACTCCTCCCGACACTAGTGGTCTGTTCTAACTCCTCCCGACACTAGAGGTCTGTTCTAACTCCTCCCGACACTAGAGGTCTGTTCTAACTCCTCCCGACACTAGAGGTCTGTTCTAACTCCTCCCGACACTAGAGGTCTGTTCTAACTCCTCCCGACACTAGAGGTCTGTTCTAACTCCTCCCAACACTAGAGGTCTGTTCTAACTCCTCCCAACACTAGAGGTCTGTCCTAACTCCTCCCAACACTAGAGGTCTGTCCTAACTCCTCCCAACACTAGAGGTCTGTTCTAACTCCTCCCAACACTAGAGGTCTGTTCTAACTCCTCCCAACACTAGAGGTCTGTTCTAACTCCTCCCAACACTAGAGGTCTGTTCTAACTCCTCCCAACACTAGAGGTCTGTTCTAACTCCTCCCAACACTAGAGGTCTGGTCTAACTCCTCCCAACACTAGAGGTCTGGTCTAACTCCTCCCAACACTAGAGGTCTGGTCTAACTCCTCCCAACACTAAAGGTCTGTCCTAACTCCTCCCAACACTAGAGGTCTGTTCTAACTCCTCCCAACACTAGTGGTCTGTTCTAACTCCTACCAACACTAGAGGTCTGTCCTAACTCCTCCCAACACTAGAGGTCTGTTCTAACTCCTCCCAACACTAGTGGTCTGTTCTAACTCCTCCCAACACTAGTGGTCTGTTCTAACTCCTCCCAACACTAGTTGTCTGTTCTAACTCCTCCCAACACTAGAGCTCTGTTCTAACTCCTCCCAACACTAGAGCTCTGTTCTAACTCCTCCCAACACTAGAGCTCTGTTCTAACTCCTCCCAACACTAGAGCTCTTTTCTAACTCCTCCCAACACTAGAGGTCTGTTCTAACTCCTCGCAACACTAGAGGTCTGTTCTAACTCCTCCCGACACTAGAGGTCTGTCCTAACTCCTCCCGACACTAAAGGTCTGTCCTAACTCCTCCCGACACTAGAGGTCTGTTCTAACTCCTCCCGACACTAGAGGTCTGTCCTAACTCCTCCCGACACTAGAGGTCTGTTCTAACTCCTCCCGACACTAGTTGTCTGTTCTAACTCCTCCCGACACTAGAGGTCTGTTCTAACTCCTCCCGACACTAGTGGTCTGTTCTAACTCCTCCCAACACTAGTGGTCTGTTCTAACTCCTCCCAACACTAGAGGTCTGTTCTAACTCCTCCCAACACTAGAGGTCTGTTCTAACTCCTCCCAACACTAGAGGTCTGTTCTAACTCCTCCCAACACTAAAGGTCTGTCCTAACTCCTCCCAACACTAGAGGTCTGTCCTAACTCCTCCCAACACTAGAGGTCTGTTCTAACTCCTCCCAACACTAGAGGTCTGTTCTAACTCCTCCCAACACTAGAGGTCTGGTCTAACTCCTCCCAACACTAGAGGTCTGTTCTAACTCCTCCCAACACTAGAGGTCTGTCCTAACTCCTCCCAACACTAGAGGTCTGTTCTAACTCCTCCCAACACTAGTGGTCTGTTCTACCTCCTCCCAACACTAGAGGTCTGTTCTAACTCCTCCCAACACTAGTGGTCTGTCCTAACTCCTCCCAACACTAGAGGTCTGTCCTAACTCCTCCCAACACTAGAGGTCTGTGCTAACTCCTCCCAACACTAGTGGTCTGTGCTAACTCCTCCCAACACTAGAGGTCTGTCCTAACTCCTCCCAACACTAGTTGTCTGTTCTAACTCCTCCCAACACTAGAGCTCTGTTCTAACTCATCCCAACACTAGAGGTCTGTCCTAACTCCTCCCAACACTAGAGCTCTGTTCTAACTCATCCCAACACTAGAGGTCTGTCCTAACTCCTCCCAACACTAGAGGTCTGTTCTAACTCCTCCCAACACTAGAGGTCTGTTCTAACTCCTCCCAACACTAGTGGTCTGTTCTAACTCGTCCCAACACTAGATGTCTGTCCTAACTACTCCCAACACTAGTGGTCTGTTCTAACTCGTCCCAACACTAGATGTCTGTCCTAACTACTCCCAACACTAGTTGTCTGTTCTAACTCCTCCCAACACTAGAGGTCTGTCCTAACTCCTCCCAACACTAGAGGTCTGTCCTAACTCCTCCCAACACTAGAGGTCTGTTCTAACTCCTCCCAACACTAGTGGTCTGTTCTAACTACTCCCAACACTAGAGGTCTGTTCTTACTCCTCCCAACACTAGTGGTCTGTTCTAACTCCTCCCAACACTAGTGGTCGGTTCTAACTCCTCCCGACACTAGAGGTCTGTTCTAACTCCTCCCGACACTAGTGGTCTGTTCTAACTCCTCCCGACACTAGAGGTCTGTCCTAACTCCTCCCAACACTAGAGGTCTGTCCTAACTCCTCCCGACACTAGAGGTCTGTTCTAACTCCTCCCGACACTAGAGGTCTGTTCTAACTCCTCCCGACACTAGAGGTCTGTTCTAACTCCTCCCGACACTAGAGGTCTGTTCTAACTCCTCCCGACACTAGAGGTCTGTCCTAACTCCTCCCGACACTAGAGGTCTGTCCTAACTCCTCCCGACACTAGAGGTCTGTCCTAACTCCTCCCGACACTAGAGGTCTGTTCTAACTCCTCCCGACACTAGAGGTCTGTTCTAACTCCTCCCGACACTAGAGGTCTGTTCTAACTCCTCCCGACACTAGAGGTCTGTTCTAACTCCTCCCGACACTAGAGGTCTGTTCTAACTCCTCCCGACACTAGAGGTCTGTTCTAACTCCTCCCGACACTAGTGGTCTGTTCTAACTCCTCCCGACACTAGAGGTCTGTTCTAACTCCTCCCGACACTAGAGGTCTGTTCTAACTCCTCCCGACACTAGAGGTCTGTTCTAACTCCTCCCAACACTAGTGGTCTGTTCTAACTCCTCCCAACACTAGTGGTCTGTTCTAACTCCTCCCAACACTAGAGGTCTGTTCTAACTCCTCCCAACACTAGAGGTCTGTTCTAACTCCTCCCAACACTAGTGGTCTGTTCTAACTCGTCCCAACACTAGTGGTCTGTTCTAACTCGTCCCAACACTAGTGGTCTGTTCTAACTCGTCCCAACACTAGATGTCTGTCCTAACTCCTCCCAACACTAGAGGTCTGTTCTAACTCCTCCCAACACTAGAGGTCTGTTCTAACTCCTCCCAACACTAGTGGTCTGTTCTAACTCCTCCCAACACTAGAGGTCTGTTCTAACTCCTCCCAACACTAGAGGTCTGTTCTAACTCCTCCCAACACTAGAGGTCTGTTCTAACTCCTCCCAACACTAGAGGTCTGTTCTAACTCCTCCCAACACTAGAGGTCTGTTCTAACTCCTCCCAACACTAGAGGTCTGTTCTAACTCCTCCCAACACTAGAGGTCTGTTCTAACTCCTCCCAACACTAGAGGTCTGTCCTAACTCCTCCCAACACTAGAGGTCTGTTCTAACTCCTCCCAACACTAGAGGTCTGTTCTAACTCCTCCCAACACTAGTGGAAGCAGAGTTGAGATGTCCAGAAAAGTCATTCTGATCTGTGGCTGCTGACCCACATGAGGCTGGTTGCCACTGATCACACACACACACACACACACGCACACTCACACGCACACACACACACACACACACAATGGGCCTGTTGTTCTCTAGCCCAGCGGCTGAGGGTAGATATGCTTATCAGAAGGAGAGAGAGAGAAGGAAAGAGAGAGAAAGAGAGAGGGGAAGGGGTCTCTCTACTCTCTCGGTCTCCCCATCTCTCATCCCCTCACACAACAGTGGGCTGGGTGAAATAACAGACATGTGAAAAAGATGTGAGCCACTGTGAAAGGGAAAGCTAGGCCACAATAGGCCAGTCCAATAGAAAGCTATCCTCTGTTGGTCTGTAGGGTGAGTGGAGTAGTACTGCTCTGCTCCCAGTTATCCCTCTAAATCCTGTCTACTCCAGGCCTTCCTGACTTAACCAGCTCTGCTCTGACTGGGGCACCCAGCCAACACACACACACCATACACACAGCACACATGACAATGAAACACACTCACTCACAAGCAGACAGAGACACACAGACACACTCAATCATTCACAGACAGACAGACAGACTGAAGACTCTTGTGATTGGAGACGTGTGTGTGTGTGTGTGTGTGTGTGTGTGTGTGTGTGTGTGTGTGTGTGTGTGTGTGTGTGTGTGTGTGTGTGTGTGTGTGTGTGTGTGTGTGTGTGTGTGTGTGTGTGTGTGTGTGTGTGTGTGTGTGTGATTGACTCAATGAGTCAGCAGAATTTGGACACCTTACAATTCCTCTGAGGGGGGGGGGGTGTCACCATGGAAACCAGGCCTTTCCTGTGGGGGTCGTATCTCATGCTAAAACAGATGCTGAAGGAGAAGCACACAGGGTGGTGGGCCGAAGCCCCGCCGAGGGAGGAGATGATTTTTTATATACGACTGTAGAACTATTTTATGATGACTATAACATTTGTTGGCACCTTCAATTCTTGCACATTTTCTCATAAAAAATATTTCAACACAAATTTGCCCAACTGTTAAACTTGGAATCAATCAGAACTCCCATAAACCCCCCTCGTGATGAAGGCAGCCAATGGCCTGCTTCTATCTTCGATGTAAACACAGCCTCTTGTGAAAACTCCAGCTGTTGCCTGATCAACAGGAACAGATATAGCTCGCTCCCCAAGACTGAAACAAGATAAATATCTGTTTTTGAGGGCATTTAAAATATGCAGCATGCAATAGGAATTGTCTTGATCGTATGAAGAGGTAAGGAGTTCCCAGTTGTCTTGGAAGCACCACAAGATGCAGAAGCAGCAGCTCTTGCGTTGTCTGACACATTTCCACTCAAAGGCTCTGTATCTGTATGCTGTACGCGTGTGATAAATAAGATACGACTATACTGTACACACGCGCCAATTTAATTACACTAAATTATGTAAAGTAACCTATAGACCGGTAAGCATGACCAGTCAAATGTATTTACATCAACTCAAATCAGATCAAATTATTGGTCACATACACATGGTTAGCAGATGTTAATGCGAGTGTAGCGAAATGCTTGTGCTTCTAGTTCCAACAGTGCAGAAATATCTAACAAGTAATATCTAACAATTCCCGACAACTACCTAATACACACAAATCTAACAAGTAATCTAACAATTCCCGACAACTACCTAATACACACAAATCTAAAGGGGTGAATGAAAATATGTACATATAAATATATGGATGAGCGATGGCCGAGCGGCATAGGCAAGGTGCAGTAGATGGTATAAAATACAGTATATACATGTGATATGAGTAATGTAAGATATGTAAACATTATTAAAGTGGTATTATTTAAAGTGGCATTGTTTAAAGTCACTAGTGATACATTTATTATACTGTCCAGTGATTGGGTTTCAGTGTAGGAAGAAGCCTCTCTGAGTTAGTGATGGCTATTTAACAGTCTGATGGCCTTGAGATAGAAGCTGTTTTTCAAAGTCCCAGCTTTGATGCACCTGTACTGACCTCGCCTTCTGAATGATAGCGGTGTGAACAGGAAGTGGCTCGGGTGGTTGTTGTCCTTGATGATCTTTTTGGCCTTCCTGTGACATTGGGTGCTGTAGGTGTCATGGAGGGCACGTAGTTTGCCCCCAGTGATGCGTTGTGCAGACCTCACTACCCTCTGGAGAGCCTTGCGGTTGTGGGCGGAGTAGTTGCCGTACCAGGCGGTGATACAGCCCGACAGGATGCTCTCGATTGTGCATCTGTAAAAGTTAGTCAGGGTTTTGGGTGACAAGCCAAATTTCTTCAGCCTCCTGAGGTTGAAGAGGCGCTGTTGTGCCTTCTTCACTACACTGTCTGTGTGGGTGGACCATTTCAGTTTGTCCGTGATGTGTACGCCGAGGAACTTAAAACTTTCCACCTTCTCCACTGCTGTCCCATCGATGTGGATAGGGGGGTGCATCCTCTGCTGTTTCCTGAAGTCCACGATCATCTCCTTTGTTTTGTTGACGTTGAGTGAGAGGTTGTTTTCCTGACACCACACTCCAAGTGCCCTCACCTCTTCCCTGTAGGCCGTCTCGTCGTTGTTGGTAATCAAGCCCACTACTGTTGGGTCGTCTGCAAACTTGATGATTGAGTTGGACGCATACGTGGCCACACAGTCATGGGTGAACAGGGAGTACAGGAGGGAGCTGAGAACACACCCTTGTGGGGCCCCAGTGTTGAGGGTCAGCGAAGTGGAGATGTTGTTTCCTACCTTCACCACCTGGGGGCGGCCCGTCAGAAAGTCCAGGACCCAGTTGCACAGGGCGGGGTTGAGACCCAGGGCCTCCAGCTTGATGATGAGCTTGGAGGGTACTATGGTGTTGAATGCTGAGCTGTAGTCAGTGATCAGCATTCTTGCATAGCTATTCTTTTTGTCCAGATGGGATAGGGCAGTGTGCAGTGTGATGGTGATTGCGTCATCTGTGGACCTGTTGGGGCGGTATGCAAACTGAAGTGGGTAAGGTGGCGGTGATATGATCCTTGACTAGCCTCTCAAAGCACTTCATGATGACAGAAGTGAGTGCTACGGGGCGGTAGTCATTTAGTTCAGTTATCTTTGCCTTCTTAGGTACAGGAACAATGGTAGCCATCTTGAAGCATGTGGGGACAACATACTGGAATAGGGAGCGATTATATATGTCTATAAACACACCAGCCAGCTGGTCTTCGCATGCTCTGAGGACACGGCTAGGGATGCCGTCTGGGCCATCAGCCTTGCGAGGATTAACACGTTTAAATGTTTTACTTCCGTCAGCCACTGAGAAAGAGAGGGGGGGGGGGGGGGGGGCGCAGACTTTGTTAGCGAGCCGAGACGGTGGCACTGTATTATCCTCAAAGCGGGCAAAGAAGGTGTTTAGTTTGTCTGGAAGCGTGACGTCGGTATCCGTGACGTGGCTGGTTTTGTTTTGTAGTCCGTGATTTCCAGTAGACCCTGCCACATACGTGTCGTGTCTGAGCGGTTGAATTGCGACTCCACCTTGTCCCTGTACCGGCATTTCGCTTGTTTGATTGCCTTGCGGAGGGAATAACTACACGATTTCCATCAATGAATCGGCTAAAAAGCATTATTTCACAATGTTTTTTTTTATTCTTCTCCCGGAAGATTGGCCAGCGGCAACTTTATTTAATCAACTTTCTATTTTTTTTACCGGACAAAAGCCAGTTAATAGAAACCCTGACACACGTACACAACCACACATACACACGTACACAACCACACATACACACGTACACAACCACACATACACACATACACAACCACACATACACACGTACACAACCACACATACACACGTACACAACCACACATACACACGTACACAACCACACATACACACGTACACAACCACACATACACACGTACACAACCACACATACAAACGTACACAACCACACATACACACGTACACACGTACACAACCACACATACACACATACACACGTACACAACCACACATACACACATACACACGTACACAACCACACATACACACGTACACAACCACACATACACACGTACACAACCACACATACACACGTACACAACCACACATACACAACCACACATACACAACCACACATACACAACCACACATACACACGTACACAACCACACATACACACGTACACAACCACACATACACACGTACACAACCACACATACACACGTACACATACACACATACACAACCACACAACCACACCATAATACACAACCACACCATAACACACAACCACACAACCACACCATAATACACAACCACACAACCACACCAACACATACACACATACACACGTACACAACCACACATACACATGTACACAACCACACATACACACGTACACAACCACACATACACACGTACACAACCACACATACACACGTACACAACCACACATACACACGTACACAACCACACATACACACGTACACAACCACACATACACACGTACACATACACACGTACACATACACACATACACAACCACACATAAACACGTACACAACCACACATAAACACGTACACGACCACACATACACACGTACACGACCACACATACACACGTACACATACACACATACACAACCACACATAAACACGTACACAACCACACATACACACGTACACATACACACGACCACAGCATACATTGTCAGGAGGGGAAGGGGGTGAAACTAGGCCCAGACATGTTGCTTCTCCTTTTCACTCTGTCTATCACTGTTGAGGACACTGGAGGCTCTGCCTCTCTGTCTATTAGGAGGCAGAGAGGACCAGAGGATATCTGGCCCAACGTCATCTGAATACTAATCTGCAGAACAACACAAACAGCTGAAAAACAAACTGCAGAAAAACTGGATGAACAACTGAATCAGTCATTTTGGATAAAAGGGGGAACAGCTTTTCTTGAAGCTCTGGGTAACCCAGAGAGAAACAATAGACTAGAAACACTGTCCATCTGACTGGTACATAGAACACACTGTCAACCTCTGTCTGACCTCACCCTAAACATGAACCACTAGTCTGCCATTATGTCCTGAGTCTCTCCATCATAAACATTCTATTCCACCATTTAAGAGAGGAGCACCATAAACATCACGAGGCTTTACACTCCCTTTAGAGCTCTGAGTGGTTCCTGACTTCTACACTCCCTTTAGAGCTCTGAGTGGTTCCTGACTTCTACACTCCCTTTAGAGCTCTGAGTGGTTCCTGACTTCTACACTCCCTTTAGAGCTCTGAGTGGTTCCTGACTTCTACACTCCCTTTAGAGCTCTTGAGTGGTTCCTGACTTCTACACTCCCTTTAGAGCTCTGAGTGGTTCCTGACTTCTACACTCCCTTTAGAGCTCTGAGTGCTTCCTGACTTCTACACTCCCTTTAGAGCTCTGAGTGCTTCCTGAGTTCTACACTCCCTTTAGAGCTCTGAGTGGTTCCTGTCTTCTACACTCCCTTTAGAGCTCTGAGTGGTTCCTGTCTTCTACACTCCCTTTAGAGCTCTGAGTGGTTCCTGACTTCTACACTCCCTTTAGAGCTCTGAGTGGTTCCTGACTTCTACACTCCCTTTAGAGCTCTGAGTGCTTCCTGACTTCTACACTCCCTTTAGAGCTCTGAGTGCTTCCTGAGTTCTATTACAACATATAAGAGAGAAGTAACTGAGAGGCTTTACTAGAATGGAAAACATGACTAACATCATGTGAACTCTTGATGATAGAAGACTATTGTATAGGCGGGGCGAGCTCTTGGTGCCCCGGTGTGGGGCCGAGGCGGGCGGACACTGACACACACACAAACAAAATAAAAAAAATCCATTTACCAGATGCTTCAATCTGAAGCAATTTAAAGTCATGTGTGCATACATGGAATTCACTATCCTGGCATTGCAAGCACCATGCTCTACCTACTGAGCTACAGATGACCAATCAGGGCTGTAAAAAAAGGTTTGTAAAACCTGACGGTTATGGTTCTCCTGTCTTAAATGGTGAGTCACACACAGTCATCTCACAGTGATTCCCTGGTGGCATCACACCCTCCCACATGGTGTTAGTTAGCCTTGGCCAATTATCAACCTCACACAGCAGAGACACACTACCCAGCCAGAACGTATGTGTTGACCATAGAGTGTGCGATAGGTGATTCCTGCCTGCCTGCGTGTGTGTGTGGTGTGTGGTGTGTGGTGTGTGGTGTGTGGTGTGTGGTGTGTGGTGTGTGTGTGTATACACACACTGAGTGTACAAAGAATTAGGAACACCTTCCAAACATTGAGCCGCACCCCCTTTCTCCCTCAGAAAAGCCTCAATTCATTGGGGAATGGACTCTACAAGGTCTTGAAAGCATTCCACAGGAATGCTGGCCTATGTTGACTCCAATGCTTCCCACAGTTGTGACAAGTTGGCTGGATGTTCTTTGGATGCTGGACCATTCTTGATACACACAGGAAACTGTTGAGTGTGAAAAACCCAGCAGCGTTGCAGTTCTAGTTCAAAGGCACTTAAATAATTTGTCTTGCCCATTCACCCTCTGAAAGGCACACATACACATTCTACCGTATGTCTCCAGGCTTAAACATCATTCTTTAATTAAACTGTCTCAACACCTTCATCTACACGGACAGAAGTGGACTTAACAAGTGACATCAATAAGGCATCATAGCTTTCACCTGGAATCACCTGGTCAGTCTATGTCATGGAAAGAGCAAGGAAAGAGTTCCTAATGTTTTGTACACTCAGTGTGTGTGTGTGTGTGTGTAGAGCTGGCAAGGCTCCCCAGTGGCACAGGCTGACCCACTTCTGTGTGCAATTCTATCCCTGATATGACCCTATGAGCAGCCAGAGGGGACACACACACACACACACACACACACACACACACAATGCCTGAGAGGCAAAAACAGTAACATGGTGCTCTCTCTCTCTCTCACGCCACCCCTCTGTCTCACTCCTCTCTCTGTATCTCGCTCCTTCTCTCTCCATGGTCACTCTGAGTTTACAATCAGCGCCTCTCTGCTATCTGATCTAACTATGACAAACATCTGGAAAAAACCTCAGAGCTAAGCAGTGTGCAGTATATCAGTTTATATCAGACCATCAGATCAGAGAGAAGAACATGATAAAGCAGACTCGTAGAGTGAATGTATCTGATCAACACTGCACCAGGATTATGGAGATCCTGTGGTAGTCTAGATGCTACAGACGTCTCTGAAAGATGCTAGACACAATCTTCATAAATAAGGCCCTTCTAAAATTCAGAACCTTTTCAAGATGAAAAATAAAATCTGAGTATGTTTCATTTATGACATCACATCTTCCTGTTCCAAAGGTCAGTCAATGTTGAAATCCAAAAACCAGTTTGATGAGTGTTTTAAAGTACATTAGCTAAAAACTGACTGATCAAATAGAGAATCGTTAAGCTATTTGCTGATGTTTGCCTGACTAGCCTCAAGGTCAAGAAAAACCCTCGTGTCAAAACTGTACTTTCAATATGAATATCTTGTAAAACAGGGCTCTGTGTGTGTGTGTGTGTGTGTGTGTGTGTGTGTGTGTGTGTGTTCATTGTCTACAATCAATGACGGTTCTGATCAGCAGCAGTCAGATTTCACCATGAGTCTCTGTAAACCAGGAGTCTCCAACAGGTCAATCGCGAGCCTACCTATGAGTAGCTTGCCAAACAATTCTGAAAGTACATGCAATTTTCACATGTTCCAACGCAAACTGTCATTAACAAATCTCACAAGTATTAGACACAGCAAGCAGTCAGCTACTATCTAATCAACACAACATTGACATTATCCCACCCCTGGTTAGACACTATTGGCTTAAAAAGCCAAACCTAACACAATATCTGCCTATTTATTTCCAGCAATATTGCCCCTGTCTGTCTGTGTGGTGCGTTTGTCTATCACTCTGTGTGTAGCCAGTGGATGTGATAACCATCTGTTGGTTGACTGAAATACTTTCCCCAAAACTGTCTAGATATAATGTTACCTGCAAAGTAGGCTTACCTGGCAGAAGTATATCATGAGTAAGTATATCAGTTCTATCTATTATTTGTTCTTTTCAAACTTCAACCCATGAAAAGAGCAGCAGCAGTAGCTTACAGAACCATGGCTAGACTGGCACATTAGACAGCACATTCCTCACTCCATAGATTCACTATTAAATGGCCAGATGCCAATTAAAGGGGAATTACAATCTAAAATAAAAATGTGTTAATTTTCTTCCAGACCTAAAAATATGAACAATGGTAATTTTGAGAGTCAAAAACCACAACAATCTAAAACCAGGAAAAATACAACTGAGAAAACATAATTTTGGAAAATATAAAACATATTTTGGTTGTTTATGAACCATTATTTGACCAGGTTGACAGAAAACATAGTGCACTACTTTCTCTTGTACACTAAGGACCTGGGGAAGAGTTGCAGAGGAGTGGAGAACTACCTGCCTATTTGAAAGCTAGAAAAACAATTGCAGCTCGCGACATGTTTAAAAAACAATGAAGAGAGAGAGAGAGAGATAGAAGAGTTAAGGATAGAGAAAGAAGGAGAGAGTTTTTTTTCTCTGGCAGCAGCTTTCCTTATAGCCATCAGAGGTATAGCCACATGTGTGTCTGAGTGATGCTGTTGTTGTTATTATGACATCTTCTTATTAGCTAACATCAGTAGCGTTGTGGTGTGATCATCTGAGATAGTCTCATTGTCATGTCAGTTGCATCGATCAATACTGGGGATCCTTCTAACTATAAAATAGATAACCATCCAATTCATCCCGTTCTGGATAGAAGTTGTCTTTAGGCACAGATCTAGGATCAGCTTGCCTTCCCCAAATCCTAACTTTACCCATTATGTGAAAAAACAACACGACCTTGGATCAGCGTCTAGATCCAACTTAATCCCACTCCTAGTGTTGTTCCCCTGTCCCAGCCTTCGACACAGGGAGGTAAATTAGGCCTAGGCTACATGGGCCAGTGATGAAGGTCAGTCTGAGTTATTGATATGGGATTATGGTAGGTAAACTAGCGGTTAAGAGCGTCGGGACATTAACTGAAAAGTCGCTGGTTCGAATCCCCGAGCCGACCAGGTGATAAATCTGCCGAGATGCCCTTGAGCAAGGCACTTAACCCTAATTGCTCCTCTAAGTCGCTCCGGATAAGAGCGTATGCTAAATGACTCAAATCTACAGGCTGCAGTGATATAGGTCTCTGTGGGTCAGTTATAATGATACAGGGTTTAGATATCAGGTGATATAGGGTGACTCCTCATCCCCAGTCTGCAGGGTTCTGTGTTCCGGGCCACGGACCAGAGGGAACAATGGCATTCTTGTGCTAGGAGCTCCAGGTGGCTGGGGAAACCCAATCCTACCCAACCCCAGTCACCCAGTTTGAGTCTGAGCCTGCCTCACTGGCACAGCTCAGGGAGAACCAACGCTGCCTTCCTCCAGAGAGACACCGCAGAATAGAGCTATTGTTCCACCAGAGCAACTCCAAACTACACACACTCACTAAATCCACTCTCTTAGAGAAACACACAGACAGACTCAGAAACACACACAGACACACACACACCAAATAGGGGAGCACATCTGCTGTGGTCTGGACCTGAACACACAGCAGGACAGGAAACACATCATGCAGACGCCACGGCCTTGAATTGAGGAACATGATTCATTTCCTGTGAATGCTGGACAGTAATGCCTTAAAACAGGGCTTGGCTATTGGCTAACCCACAGCATTTCCACTGTAGAAGGGTACTAAACATGACACAATACTTTCAGTCTCACTGAGGGGGGATTCAAAACATGGCACAACATCACTAGACCAAGGACTTAGAGGGGCTTTGAACATCAAAGACCTGAAGTCACACATGGTTTGAGAAAGGGGGTGTGTGTGTGTGTGTGTGTGTGTGAGGGAGGGAGAGAGAGAGAGAGCTTGTGCAACTGTCATTACATTTCAACTGTTGCTAAAGGACAACTGTATTCTCTCTCCCTCTTTGCGGTTCAGCTGCAGTCGTCACTCCAAGCTCAGCTCTCTGCTGCTGTAAGCAATAACACAGTGTTATTAACACGTGCTTCTACACCTGCATTGCTTGCTGTTTGGGGTTTTAGGCTGGGTTTCTGTACAGCACTTTGAGATATCAGCTGATGTACGAAGGGCTATATAAATACATTTGATTTGATTTGTGTTTCAGTGACACAGTCATCCATGCCCTCTGGCCACATTGTGCTCTGGGTAGCAGGGGGCCCATGCTAACAGATAAGGCCAGATAGTTTCCCTCCAGCGAGCAGCAGTGCTGCTCTGTTCTGCACATGTTCTCCTATTGTGCAAGCCAGAGCCACAGAGCCTGGGCCTCATCCACAGGCACAGAGGATAAATAATGGATGACCATCTCTTCCTGCCCCTGGAGAAACATGACAGACTCATTTCATTCCCCTACATCTTCATCTGCAGCCAGAGAGTTACAGGATTGATTGTGAATCCATTTCCTTATCTATCAGATGTATAATTACAGCACTGTGAGTGCACGCTCACTGGCTCGCTCTGCTCGCATACAAAGACAAACACTCTCTTTCACACACAGAAACACACACACACACTCACACATAGACCTGCTCTGGCCCGGGCTCCACATACATTAACGCGCCTCTATAAAAGGTCCCTTCCGGATTAGGTTACGTGAAATGTAATCAACTTCAGGCCTATTGTAGAGCACGAGCTGGAGCTGGGAGAGGCATGCATGGCTATAGGCCTAGTTCTGGACCGACTCCAACTGACTCAGAGTTCACAGCTGGTGGTAAGAAGTCATACAGTCATATTTAGTTGTTCTTATACATATGTAGTAAAGCTGTAATTACTATTGTAAAGATGTTCATTTGTTACACTAGTACTTTTGATGATTGCATTATACTAGAGTTGGTTGGAATAGGGGCTGTTACTTATTGCATTCGTGTAATAGCTACCCAAACCACTCCATTACAAGGCTATTTTAAGTAGGCCTACTGACATTAATACAGACACGGGGAGCAACTACCGATAGGCTATATGAAGTGTTAGTGAGCAATATATCATCATAACAAGGGCATTTGTGAGTAGTTAGACCATTCCATCCAAATACTCACAGAAAATAAACATTTTGGGGACAGTTTAAGCAAAGATTATATGTTTTACTTGCTAAGTAACAGACATATTTCAGTAGAATAATTGATGACGGCATGAATATTGAAATTACACAGCAGCTTTTCATTGACAGGCATATATTTCCTGTCGTGGTCTACAGATGTCCAACACAACATCTCCAGCCGCCTTCCTCCAGCGGACCATGTGACCGTTAGTTACCGTTACCTGGCCAGACGCTGTGTCAATCATCGACAACGGCAGTGCTTGCTTGCCAGCTAGCTGGTTATGGATTAGCTAGCTAAATTACCGACTAGTTTAGCATAAACAACACAATTCAACACCACTTTTACAGCAATACATGTCGGGTATTATTTGCTAACATTTAAATACGTACCTTTTGAATGAAAACAGAGAAATGTATGTGGTTTCTCCTGTGTAGCCCAGGCTTGGTTATTTAGCGAGTCGCATTCCGTATCCCAACGAACCCCCTTGCTGATCTCGAACCAGTCAGATGTGCTTTGACGAACAAAATCTCCCTTGCTTGTTATAACACGTAGCTAGCCAGCTTTAGCTACCTAATGGTGTTTAAAACGATACACAATCTAAAGCTAGCTCGATGCCAAGGGCAACTGAAAACTAAATCCAGTATTATGGAAACTAAACATCCAGAAAGCTAGACACATCGACTAACGTTACCAAGCTAACTGCCAACGACGAGATGTTCGCATGCGCTAGCAAATGGAGTGGCTGACTCTGCTCCAGTCGATGTGTGATGAAGAGATCACAGTTGTACCTCAAAAATTAATCCGAGAAGAAGGGGTAATTTCCACGTTCGAAAACTGCGACTTAAAACATGTCGTGCGAAACGGCGTCCATTGAAAATATCGTATACTGTTAGGTCAGTACGTGATAGCGGAGCAATTTTGCCGAGTATGAGAGCTGGTAGCTTGTGTGTTAAGGCAGCACTCGGCTCGGGTTCAGAAAGCCCCTGCGGCAGTCGGTCGGGCGGCTGTCGGTTGCAGAGCACCCAGAGGCAGCATCGCACCCAATGACTGTGATCCCGATATGAAAGCATCCTCCCTCTCCAGCCCAACCCGGAAGAAAATTACAACACTGCAGTAACGTCATTCGTAATATACTGGTGGCTTTGAAATGGTTTACACATTTAATAAGGATGACTTGTTAAGACAATCATATGCGACTTTTTAGCTGTAATAGCCTACTTGGGTCAGATGAACAAATTGGCCTATTTTGTTGTTATTCATCAAACTCAATGTAATAATGCCCTGGCCCTCGCTCAAGAATAGGCTAATTCAAGTCCTGTAGCGCCATCTACACGACCCATTTTACCCACAGTCCTGCATGGCAGGGGCCTAGTTGTAGTTGGTTCATTTACTGGCTATAGGCCCATTCTATCCTGTCTAAGAAAATTGCTAAATTCTCAATGTTGTGTTGTGTTTCATAGCTTTTCCTTGATGGCATTGGGTGTAAATAAGAATAGCATGTGAATTACATTTTAATAACACCTGGTTGGACACAATGTACAGTGCATTCAGAAAGTATTCAGACCCGTTGACTTTTCCCACATTTTCTTACATTAATCCTTATTCTAAAATTGATTAAATCGCTTTTTTCCTCATCAATCTTCACACAATACCCCATAATGACAAAGCAAAAACAGTTTTTTTGAAATGTTTGCAAATTTGGTTAAAAATAGAAAACTTAAATATCACATTTACATAAGTATTCAGACCCTTTACTCAGTACTTTGTTGAAGCACCTTTGGCAGCGATTACAGCCTCGAGTCTCCTTGGGTATGACACTACAAGCTTAGCACACCTGTATTTGGGAAGTTTCTCCCATTCTTCTCTGCAGATCCTTTCAAGCTCTGTCAGGTTGGACGGGGAGCGTCGCCTCACAGCTATTTTCAGGTCTCCAGAGATGTTCGGTCTGGTTCAACTCTGGGCTCTGACAGGGCCACTCAAGGACATTCAGAGACCGAAGCCACTCCTGCATTGTCTTGGCTGTGTGCTTAGGGTTGTTGTCCTGTTGGAAGGTGAACCTTCGTCCCAGTCTGAGGTCCTGAGCGCTCTCAAGGATCTCTCTGTACTTTGCTTCGTTTATCTTTTCCTCGATCCTGACTAGTCTCCCAGTCCCTGCCGTTGAAAAACATCCCCACAGGATGATACTGACACCACCATGATCCACCGTAGGGATGGTGCCAGGTTTTCTCCAGACGTGACGCTTGGCATTCAGGCCAAAGAGTTCAATGTTGCTTTCATCAGACCAGAGAATCTTGTTTCTCATGGTCTGAGAGTCCTTTAGGTGCCTTTTGGTAAACTCCAAGCGCTGTCATGTGCCTTTTACTGAGGAGTGGCTTCCGTCTGGCCACTCTACCATAAAGGCCTGATTGTTGGAGTGCTGTAGAGATGGTTGTCCTTCTGAAAAGTTCTCCCATCTCCACAGAGGAAATCTGGAGCTCTGTCAGAGTGACCATCGGGTTCTTGGTCCCCTCCCTGACCAAGGCCCGGGCAGCCAAATCTAGGAAGTGTCTTGGTGGTTCCAAACTTCTTCCTTTTAAGAATGATGGAGACCACGGTGTTCTAAGGGAACTTCAATGCTGCAGAAATGTTTTGGTACCCTTCTCCAGATCTCTGCCTCGACACAATCCTGTCTCTGAGCTCTACGGACAATTCCTTCGACCTCATAGCTTTGTTTTTGCTGTGACATGCACTGTCAACTGTGGGACCTTATAAAGACGAGTGTGTGCCTTTCCAAATCATGTCCAATCAATTGAATTTACCACAGGTGGACTACAACCTAAGTTGTAGAAACATCTCAAGGACGATCAATGGAAAGAGGATGTACCTGAGCTCAATTTCGAGTCTCATAACAAAGGGTCTGAATACTTATGTAAATAAGCTATTTCTGTTTTAAAAAATTATACATTTGCAAAAATTTCTCAGAACTGTCACGACCATCAACAGAAGTAGACCAAAGCGCAGCGTGGTGAGCGTACATATTCCTTTTATTTAGGATGATGCCGACAAAAACAATAAACCATCCAAACAACCGTGAAGCTAAAGGGCTATGTGCCACAAACAAAGTTAACCTCCCACAAAGACAGGTGGGGAAAAAGGGCTACCTAAGTATGGTTCTCAATCAGAGACAACGATAGACAGCTGTCCCTGATTGAGAACCCTACCCGGCCAAAACATAGAAATACAAATAATAGAACTAAAGAACATAGAATACCCACCCTGAATCACACCCTGACCAAACCAAATAGGTCAGGGCGTGACAAGAACCTGTTTTCACTTTATCATTGTGGGGTATTGTGTGTAGATTGATGAGTAAAAATATTAATTTAATCAATTTTAGAATAAGGCTGTAAAGTAACAAAATGTGGAAAAAGTCAAGGGGTTTGGATATATAATGTGATATTTTTCTATACAGCACGGAATACCTACCAATCACTATAGCCTATACTGCCTATTTAAATAGATGAGATTAATTGCCATAGAATATGAGTTTGAGGAGGGGGAAATAGGTAGGCCTATAGCTTGCATGGAATAAGAAACGAGTGGTTGGAAATTGGCTTTTACAGCACAGAAACGTCACTGTTATGGACTTTGCATTTCCTCTATACAACATTCTATCAATAAGATGTCAGTGTGGATCGTTTACTACCTGCTTCATCAGTTCATCTGGGATGGTTTAAGTGTGTTCCCAGACGGCACTGTATCTTTCCTCATAATTTACTATGCCAATAAGAGAGGAGGCGCCAGGGAACGCTCAAGTATTACCACCAGACAGTGAGAGAGCGAGAGAGTCAGAGAGAGAGAGGGGAAGAGACAGAGAGAGAGAGGGAGGGAGAAAGAGAGACAGACAGACAGAGCGAGAGACAGAGAGAGAGAGAAAGCAATCAGAATCAATGACTTAATTTTCTCCAGTTAATAAGAAGCGCGACCCATTCACAGTCGTGGTGAATGGAACTTGCTGATAGTCAGGCTCAGAGTGTAATTTAATGAGGGAAACATGTGTAATATCTGACACAACACTCACTGTTGGCCTACCGTGTCTTCGAAAAGTATTCAGACCCCTTGACCTTTTCCGCATTTTGTTACGTTACAGCCTTATTCTAAAATGGATTAAATAAATAAAAATCCTCAGATATTGTTGTGGAATTTTGTAATCAATGTTCATAAATTGCAATTATCTTTATAGGTCTGCAACCCAGAGTGTGTAAAGTTCTGGTTTAAATGAAACAGACAGAATTACCAACTCACAATTAGTCAAATCCAATTTTATTCGCGAGAGCTCTCCCGTGCATATCCAAACATGTTCCTTTTATAACATTCTCTTAACCTACGCACATACATACACATTAACATGAGGAGAGCTATCATATCTACTTCTCTACCATTCTCACCACAGTTGATCACTACCCAACTGACAGTTCCATTCCCCCCAAGATAAGGGAAACCTGGAGGGGTTCTCCCTGTCCTATCTTATCTCCCCAGAGTTATAGCCGGGTCGGTTCAAACATAGGTTAAGGATTCTCTTTGCTTTCTTTCGGCACACACATACATTCCTCTCTTCCCCAGTCCAACCTATTTAGACTTATGTTTATCAGCTTTAATTACTCCTTGTCTATGCTACATAACCTCTAATCCCTAATGGTTAAGTTTCCGGGTAGAATTATTTAATCATTTATCTTCAACCGTTATAAATTCTGTTAACAGATATCTACACACAATACCCCATAATGACAAAGCGAAAACAGTTCCTTAAATACCTTATTTACACACTGTAAGTATTCAGACCATTTGCTGTGAGACTCAAAATTGAGCTCAGGTGCATGCTGTTTCCATTGAACATCCTTGAGATGTTTCTACAACTTGATTGGAGTCCACCTGTGGTAAATTTCAATTGATTGGACATGATTTTTTAAGGCACACACCCGTCTCTATAAGGTCTCACAGTTGACAGTGCATGTCACAGCAAAATACAAGCTATGAAGTCGAAGGAATTGTCCGTAGAGCTCAGAGGATTGTGTCAAGGCACAGATCTGGGGAAGGGTACCAAAACATTTCTGCAGCATTAAAGTTCCCCTAGAACCCTAGAACACAGTGGTCTCCATCTCTTTTCTCTGTATACATCAATGATGTCGCTCTTGCTGCTGGTGATTCTCTGATCCACCTCTACGCAGATGACACCATTCTGTATACTTCTGGCCATTCTTTGGACACTATGTTAACAAACCTCCAGACAAGCTTCAATGCCATACACTCCTTCCGTGGCCTCCAACTGCTCTTAAACACTAGTAAAACTAAATGCATGCTATTCAACCGATCACTGCCCTCACCTACTCGCCCGTCCAGCATCACTACTCTGGACGGTTCTGACTTAGAATATGTGGACAACTACAAATATCTAGGTGTCTGGTTAGACTGTAAACTCTCCTTCCAGACTCACATTAAGCATCTCCAATCCAAAATTAAATCTAGAATCGGCTTCCTGTTTTGCAACAAAGCATCCTACACTCATGCTGCCAAACATACCCTTGTAAAACTGACTATCCTACCGATCCTTGACTTCGGTGATGTAATTTACAAAATAGCCTCCAACACTCTACTCAGCAAATTGGATGTAATCTATCACAGTGCCATCCGTTTTATCACCATAGCCCCATATACTACCCACCACCGCGACCTGTATGTTCTCATTGGCTGGCCCTCACTTCATATTCGTCGCCAAACCCACTGGCTCTTTGCTAGGTAAAGCCCCGCCTTATCTCAGCTCACTGGTCACCATAGCCGCACCCACCCGTAGCACACGCTCCAGCAGGTATATTTCACTGGTCATCCCCAAAGCCAACTCCTCCTTTGGCTGCCTTTCCAGTTGTCTGCTGCCAATGACTAGAATGAACTGCAAAAATCACTGAAGCTGGAGTCTTATATCTCCCTCACTAACTTTAAGCATCAGCTGTCAGAGCAGCTTACCGATCATTGCACCAATACACAGCCCATCTGTAAATAGCCCACCCAACTACCTCATCCTCATATTGTTATTTTTTTTTTTGCTCCTTTGAAACCCAGTATCTCTACTTGCACATTCATCTTATGCTCTACTATCACTCCCGTGTTTAATTGCTAAATTGTAATTATTTCACCACTATGGCCTATTTATTGCCTTACCTCCCTAATCTTACTACATTTGCACACACTGTATATAGACTTTCTATTGTGTTATTGACTGTACGTTTGTTTATCCCATGTGTAACTCTGTGTTGTTTGTGTCGCACTGCTTTGCTTTATCTTGGCCAGGTCGCAGTTGTAAGTGAGAACTTGTTCTCAAATGGCCTACCTGGTTAAATAAAGTTGAAATAAAATAAATAAATTATTATTTAAATGAAGATGTTTGGAACCACCAAGACACTTCCTAGAGTTGGCCGCTCAGGGCCTTGGTCAGGGAGGTGACCAAGAACCCGATGGTCACTCTGACAGAGCTCCAGAGTTCCTCTGTGGAGATGGGAGAAACTTCCAGAATGGACAACCAGGCATTTATGGTAGAGTGGCTAGACGGAAGCCACTCCTCAGTAACAATCACATGAAAACCCGCTTGGAGTTTGCAAAAAGGCACCTAAAGACTCAAACCACGAGAAACAAGATTCTCTGGTCCGATGAAACCAAGATGGAACTCTTTGGCCTCATTGCCAAGTGTCACGTCTGGAGGAAACCTGGCACCATCCATAAGGTGAAGCATGGTGGTGGCAGCATCATGCTGTGGGGATGTTTTTCAGCAGAAAGGACTGAGAGACTAGTCAGGATCAAGGCAAAGATGAACGGAGCAAAGTACAGAGAAACCCTTGATGAAAACCTGCTCCAGAGCACTCAGGACCTCAGACTGGGGCGATGGTTCACCTTCCAAAAGGACAATGACCCTAAGCACACAGCCAAGACAACGCAGGAGTGGCTTTGGGACAAGTCTCTGAATGTCCTTGACTGGCCCAGCCAGAGCCCGGACTTGAACCCGATCGAACATCTCTGGAGAGACCTTAACAAGGCTGTGCAGCAACGCTCCCCATCCAACCTGACAGAACTTGAGAGGATCTGCAGAGAAGAATGGGAGAAACTCCCCAAATACAGGTGTGCCAAGCTTGTAGCGTCATACCCATGAAGACTCAAGGCTGTAATCACTGCCAAAGGTGCTTCAACAAAGTTTTGAGTTTAGGGTCTGAGTACTTATGTAAATGTGATATTTCTGTTTTATATTTGTAATACATTTGCAAAAAATGTCTAAAAACCTATTTTTGCTTTGGCATTATGGGGTATTATGTGTAGATTGATGAGGATTTTTTTTAATCAATTTTAGAATAAGGCTGTAACGTAACAAAATGTGGATAAAGTCAACGGGTCTGAATACTTTCCCAAGGCACTGTATATGTTGTTGCCTGAGTACTCTTGCACAGACACAAATCCCCATTCTCATAACAGGCCTGCTCTGGTGTATCTGAATGGAGTCCAGGCAGAACGAATGCAAATTGTCTTCCTTCAACATAGCTCTAACTTACTCCCACTGCACACCATAAACTCCTGGAGGGGAGCTATCTCTCACTAATACAAAATAAAATGATTGTGGGGTAATTCTGTGAGACTTGAAAAAGGATGATCTTCTACTATTTTAGGTTCATAGTGAGACCACTAGTGTGTTACAAATTGGATTGATTATGAACACTGAGAACTCAAGTAAGGGTTTAGTACAGACAGTTGTGCATATAATAGTACAGACAGTCTCCTCACACTACCTTATTTCTTATTATAATCCAGACACTATTATCCAGAGCAATTTACAGTCTTCTAACTGGTTTTCCTCACAGGCGTATTGGTCTCATATTGCTTATTGGTCTCATATTGCTTATTGGTCTCATATTGCTTATTGGTCTCATAGTGCTTATTGGTCTCATAGTGCTTATTGGTCTCATAGTGCTTATTGATCTCATAGTGCTTATTGGTCTCATAGTGCTTATTGGTCTCATAGTGCTTATTGGCCTCATATTGCTTATTGGTCTCATATTGCTTATTGGTCTCATAGTACTTATTGGTCTCATAGTGCTTATTGGTCTCATATTGCTTATTGATCTCATAGTGCTTATTGGTCTCATAGTGCTTATTGGTCTCATAGTGCTTATTGGTCTCATAGTGCTTATTGGTCTCATAGTGCTTATTGGTCTCATAGTGCTTATTGGTCTCATAGTGCTTATTGGTCTCATATTGCTTATTGGTCTCATAGTGCTTATTGGTCTCATATTGCTTATTGGTCTAATAGTGCTTATTGGTCTCATATTGCTTATTGGTCTCATAGTGCTTATTGGTCTCATATTGCTTATTGGTCTCATAGTGCTTATTGGTCTCATAGTGCTTATTGGTCTCATTGTGCTTATTGGTCTCATAGTGCTTATTGGTCTCATATTGCTTATTGGTCTCATAGTGCTTATTGGTCTCATAGTGCTTATTGGTCTCATAGGGTTTATTGGTCTCATATTGTTTATTGGTCTCATAGGGTTTATTGGTCTCATAGGGTTTATTGGTCTCATATTGTTTATTGGTCTCATAGGGTTTATTGGTCTCATAGTGCTTATTGGTCTCATAGTGCTTATTGGTCTCATAGTGCTTATTGGTCTCATATTGCTTATTGGTCTCATAGTGCTTATTGGTCTCATAGGGTTTATTGGTCTCATAGTGCTTATTGGTCTCATAGCTTATTGGCCTCATAGTGCTTATTGGTCTCATATTGCTTATTGGTCTCATATTGTTTATTGGTCTCATAGTGCTTATTGGTCTCATATTGTTTATTGGTCTCATATTGCTTATTGGTCTCATATTGTTTATTGGTCTCATAGTGCTTATTGGTCTCATAGTGCTTATTGGTCTCATAGTGCTTATTGGTCTCGTAGTGCTTATTGGTCTCATATTGCTTATTGGTCTCATAGTGCTTATTGGTCTCATAGTGCTTATTGGTCTCATAGTGCTTATTGGTCTCATAGTGCTTATTGGTCTCATATTGCTTATTGGTCTCATAGTGCTTATTGGTCTCATAGTGCTTATTGGTCTCATAGTGCTTATTGGTCTCATAGTGCTTATTGGTCTCATAGTGCTTATTGGTCTCATATTGCTTATTGGTCTCATATTGCTTATTGGTCTCATAGTGCTTATTGGTCTCATATTGCTTATTGGTCTCATAGTGCTTATTGGTCTCATAGTGCTTATTGGTCTCATATTGCTTATTGGTCTCATAGTGCTTATTGTTCTCATAGTGCTTATTGGTCTCATATTGCTTATTGGTCTCATAGTGCTTATTGGTCTCATAGGGTTTATTGGTCTCATATTGTTTATTGGTCTCATAGGGTTTATTGGTCTCATAGTGCTTATTGGTCTCATATTGTTTATTGGTCTCATAGGGTTTATTGGTCTCATAGTGCTTATTGGTCTCATATTGCTTATTGGTCTCATAGTGCTTATTGGTCTCATAGTGCTTATTGGTCTCATAGTGCTTATTGGTCTCATAGTGCTTATTGGTCTCATAGTGCTTATTGGTCTCATATTGCTTATTGGTCTCATAGTGCTTATTGGTCTCATAGTGCTTATTGGTCTCATAGTGCTTATTGGTCTCATAGTGCTTATTGGTCTCATAGTGCTTATTGGTCTCATAGTGCTTATTGGTCTCATAGTGCTTATTGGTCTCATAGTGCTTATTGGTCTCATAGTGCTTATTGGTCTCATATTGCTTATTGGTCTCATATTGCTTATTGGTCTCATAGTGCTTATTGGTCTCATAGTGCTTATTGGTCTCATAGTGCTTATTGGTCTCATAGTGCTTATTGGTCTCATATTGCTTATTGGTCTCATAGTGCTTATTGGTCTCATAGTGCTTATTGGTCTCATAGCTTATTGGCCACACAGTCATTTAGCACTCGCATCACTCTGATCCAGAGCAACTTATAGGTGCATAAAGGTTCAATAGGGTAGACCTCACATTCTGTTAGCCATTCTTCTCCTAGGCCAGCTGTCTCTCCCCCTCAGTGTCCACTGATATGGAATGACACCAGAGTTGAGTGTGAAATATGAGCTGATGGTCTTTGAGTCTGGTCTCTCTTCCCTGGGGGCAAACACACACACAAGCACACACATCAGATGTGATCAATCTTTATATCTCTCTCACACACACACCTTGTGAGACACCTCCGTTGAACACACGCAGACAGTACACCAGGTTCGGTGTCAATTCCAGTCAATTCAGGAAGTAACCTGAAATTCCAATGATCTTCAATGCCTTTTAATGAGCATAATGTGGAATTGGAACCTGGTTTACATTCTGAATTGACTGGAATTGAAATGGATTTGACCCCAACCCATTAGCTCAGACATACACACGTTTGAGCCAGCCATATCACCATACACATCATTCACTGATATCCGGCGCCAGTCGAAGGCCTCCTGACACAGATCGATGGGGTGGTGCTGCAGGCTCTGGGTCTGATCTTTGGCTCATATCTACAGAGTCAGTGGAGCAGAAGACTGTATCAACTCTGTGACATTAATCCGCTTTTAAATCACAACCTTCAAGAACAAAGTCTATTTTTTTGTTAATTTATTTTATTTCTCCTTTATTTAACCAGGTAGGCCAGTTGAGAACAAGTTCTCATTTACAACTGCGACCTGGTCAAGATAAAGCAAAGCAGTGCGACAAAAACAACAACACAGAGTTACACATAAACAAATGTACAGTCAATAACACAAAAGAAAAGAAAAATAGAAAAATCGATGTACAGTGTGTGCAAATGTAGAAGAGTAAGGAAAATAATTACAATTTAGCATTAATACTGGAGTGATGTGCTGATGATGATGTGCAAGTAGAGATACTGGGGTGCAATAGAGGAAGAGGATAAGTAACAATATGAGGATGAGGTAGTTGGGTTTGCTATTTACAGATTGCCTGTGAACAGGTACAGTGATCGGTAAGCTTCTCAGACAGCTGATGCTTAAGGTTAGAGAGGGAGATATAGGACTCCAGCTTCAGAGATTTTTGCAATTCGTTCCAGTCATTGGCAGCAGAGAACTGGGAGGAAAGGCAGCCAAAGTAAGTGTTGGCTTTGGGGATGACCAGTGCAATATACCTGCTGGAGCGCGTGCTACGGGTGGGTGTTGCTATGGTGACCAGTGAGCTGAGATATGGCGGGGCTTTACCTAGCAAAACTTATAGATGACCTGGAGCCAGTGGGTTTGGTGACGAATATGTAGTGAGGGCCAGCCAACGAGAGCATACAGGTTGCAGTGGTGGTTAGTATATGGGGCTTTGGTGATAAAACGGATGGCACTGTGATAGACTACATCCAGTTTGCTGAGTAGAGTGTTGGGGGCTAATTTGTAAATGACATCGCCAAAGTCAAGGATCGGTAGAATAGTCAGTTTTACGAGGGTAAGTTTGGCGGCATGAGTGAAGGATGCTTTGTTATGAAATAGGAAGACGATTCTAGATTTAATTTTGGATTGGAGATATATGGGAGGCGGCTGCACGCATGCCATGGCCCTCCTCTCTCACACTCGAGTGACACTGAGATTGTGTTCATTGAGAAATACCTGGATAGAAAGGCTCCTAGTAACATGTTGTGAGGTATTCTATTTGGCACAATAGAATCCCAACCTGCATCTCATAATTGCCTGCAAGTCCTGTATTGAAGATTGACACGCAGATATATTTTAATGAAAACAAGGCCTCCTTACTCATTTAGACCACTAGAAAGCAAGAGCATCTAATCAATACTACGATTACAGAGCCCTGTGTAGCACCCAGGAACATGTATTGTAGATCTCCAGCTCTAGTACAGAGCCCTCTGTAGCACCCAGGAACATGTACTGTAGATCTCCAGCTCTAGTACAGAGCCCTCTGTAGCACCCAGGAACATGTATTGTAGATCTCCAGCTCTAGTACAGAGCCCTCTGTAGCACCCAGGAACATGTATTGTAGATCTCCAGCTGGAGTGCAGCTGATGTTTGAATAGAAACAAGATGGCTCTGATGTAAAAGTCCCTTGAAGTCAGTTATCTGACAGTTGATGTGTCCGTTACAGACAGGGAAGCTGGGGTGTCCAGTGCCCCACAGTTACAGCTCACAGTTTAACCTTGTTTATAAAACATTCATGCCTGTTTGCACCAGAGTCTCCAGCAATGCCTTATTTATGTGTAGCATGTAGCAGCATCCTGCTGGTGATGTAATATGGATGAGATGTCAGAGGCTTCCTCTGTCTCAACAGATTCCTTCCTTCACAGATACACAACAGGCAACACTGTTGTGCACACACATTCACACACACAAACCCTACTCTACATCTGGCATGTATATATTATATTATGTATATATTATGTATTATTATATTATCTTCATCCTGTGTTGACGTCTGGATGCTGACAGGTCTTTCTCTGGGGGAGCTGCTGTGAGCTGATGGCTCTCCTGCAGGCAAGTCTCTGTAACAGATGTTTGTGAAAGGCATAAGTCTGTTTGACATACCACAGCGTAAGCATGTACAGTACCACAGTCCTTAGTAACACCGTCATTACACAGTAGTAACCACAGCCCTGACTCTGTTCGATACTGTGAACCATCAGATCCTCCTCTCCACCCTCTCCGAGTTGGGCATCTCCGGCGCGGCCCACGCTTGGATTGCGTCCTACCTGACAGGTCGCTCCTACCAGGTGGCGTGGCGAGAATCTGTCTCCGCACCACGTGCTCTCACCACTGGTGTCCCCCAGGGCTCTGTTCTAGGCCCTCTCCTATTCTCGCTATACACCAAGTCACTTGGCTCTGTCATATCCTCACATGGTCTCTCCTATCATTGCTATGCAGACGACACACAATTAATCTTCTCCTTTCCCCCTTCTGATAACCAGGTGGCGAATCGCATCTCTGCATGTCTGGCAGACATATCAGTGTGGATGACGGATCACCACCTCAAGCTGAACCTCGGCAAGACGGAGCTGCTCTTCCTCCCGGGGAAGGACTGCCCGTTCCATGATCTCGCCATCACGGTTGACAACTCCATTGTGTCCTCCTCCCAGAGCGCTAAGAACCTTGGCGTGATCCTGGACAACACCCTGTCGTTCTCAACTAACATCAAGGCGGTGGCCCGTTCCTGTAGGTTCATGCTCTACAACATTCGCAGAGTACGACCCTGCCTCACACAGGAAGCGGCGCAGGTCCTAATCCAGGCACTTGTCATCTCCCGTCTGGATTACTGCAACTCGCTGTTGGCTGGGCTCCCTGCCTGTGCCATTAAACCCCTACAACTCATCCAGAACGCCGCAGCCCGTCTGGTGTTCAACCTTCCCAAGTTCTCTCACGTCACCCCGCTCCTCCGCTCTCTCCACTGGCTTCCAGTTGAAGCTCGCATCCGCTACAAGACCATGGTGCTTGCCTACGGAGCTGTGAGGGGAACGGCACCTCCGTACCTTCAGGCTCTGATCAGGCCCTACACCCAAACAAGGGCACTGCGTTCATCCACCTCTGGCCTGCTCGCCTCCCTACCTCTGAGGAAGTACAGTTCCCGCTCAGCCCAGTCAAAACTGTTCGCTGCTCTGGCACCCCAATGGTGGAACAAACTCCCTCACGACGCCAGGTCAGCGGAGTCAATCACCACCTTCCGGAGACACCTGAAACCCCACCTCTTTAAGGAATACCTAGGATAGGATAAAGTAATCCTTCTAACCCCCCCCCCCCCTTAAAAGATTTAGATGCACTATTGTAAAGTGGTTGTTCCACTGGATATCATAAGGTGAATGCACCAATTTGTAAGTCGCTCTGGATAAGAGCGTCTGCTAAATGACTTAAATGTAAATGTAAATGTAAATGTTCTTTACCGTATTTGGCACATTAACCCCAGGTACCTGTTAGGTACAGTAGAAAGGGGATTATTGACATTAGTATTGCCTGAGGAACTCCTCTGCTGCCTGAAGGCAGTGGCAAAGAAGATTAGATAATAACCTCACTGAATGTTTTCAGATGGTCACGAACACTAAGACATATATCATGTCACAGAGGTGGATAGAAACTCTATACCAGGGTAGAATGGGGACAGGCCTTAGTCTCCCTGAGTTACTAATAGGACCATTTGCTTTTTAGTGTGTGTGTGTGTGTGTGTGTGTGTGTGTGTGTGTGTGTGTGTGTGTGTGTGTGTGTGTGTGTGTGTGTGTGTGTGTGTAATCTCCTCTTATGCACTCTGGACATGTGTTAGTAGTACCCAACTCGCTAACGATCATCAGGTCGCTAATGGCCTGGTACTCAGGGCTCTACTGTCCCTCCAACCACTCTGACATCAATGCAAATGCAATGGAAAATCACACCAAAACACTATGTGCTTTTAAAACTCAATTTGAAGAAAGAAGTTCAACAACAGGTTGAAACTGAGTGGAAAACATGGTCATTGTGGATGTTGTTTCAAAGACTAACACAACGGAATGGACAGTGCTTTCTAAGGTGATGATTCATTCAAAACACCCATTTGAATATTAGAGAATTATGCGTAGGCCTATATAAAATAAAAACCTACATTTAAGAAATGATTGTGCCGTTATACAATACATATCATCCAGCGATCATACACTGTTTACCAGGGGGCAGGGCTACCGACGTTAAGGCTAATCTGAAGATGGTGCTGGCTAAAACTGGCGAGTGTAGAGAGTATTGTAACGCTCTGAGTGTCGGGAGGTGCGAAGTCAGACGCAGGAACAGCAGAGCTTCAATATGTTGAGTCTTTTAATACTCAACTTGCAAACACAATGTCCAACACGGACGTACTGGGTGTCACACACAACGGTCCAACGACACGAGAAACAAACCCAGTCCACAATAATAACATCCACTCCCGAAATCCAAAAGCCACAATGAAACAATCCCGCACAAAGAAGCGTACGGGCTGGCTGACTAATAAAGCCACACTAATTAACAATTAACTGAACACAGGTGATACAAATAAACACATAAGGAGGGGGAGGAAAAAGAGTCAGTGGCAGCTAGTAGGCCGGTGACGACGACCGCCGAGCGCCACCCGAACGGGAAGGAGAGCCTGCCTCGGTTGAAGTCGTGACAGTACCCCCCCTCTGACGCGCGGCTCCCGCAGCGCGCCGACACCGGCCTCGAGGTCGACCCGGAGGACGAGGCGCGGGGCGATCCGGATGGAGGCGATGGAAATCCCTTAACATAGATGGATCCAAAATGTCCTCCACCGGTACCCAGCACCTCTCCTCCGGACCGTACCCCTCCCAGTCCACGAGGTACTGCAGGCCCCTCACCCGGCGTCTCGAGTCCAGAATGGCCCGTATCGTGTACGCCGGGGACCCCTCGATGTCCAGAGGGGGGGGAGGGACCTCCGGCACCTCACCGTCCTGCAGGGGACCAGCTACCACCGGCCTGAGGAGAGACACATGAAACGAGGGGTTAATACGATAATAGGAAGGGAGTTTTAATCGATAACACACCTCGTTTATTCTCCTCAGGACTTTGAAGGGCCCTACACACTGCGGCCTCAGCTTCCGGCAGGGCAAGCGGAGGGGTAGGTTTCGGGTCGAGAGCCAGACCCTTTCCCCCGGTACAAACACGGGAGCCTCACTGCGGTGGCGGTCAGCGCTCCTCTTCTGCCTCCTAGTAGCTTGTTGAAGGGACTCCTGGATGGCCCTCCAGGTCTTTTTGGAGCGCTGTACCCACTCCTCCACCGCAGGAGCCTCGGTCTGGCTCGGATGCCATGGTGCCAGGACCGGCTGGTACCCCAACACACACTGAAAGGGGGACACATTAGTAGAGGAGTGGCGTAGTGAGTTCTGGGCCATCTCGGCCCAGGGAATGTATCTCGCCCACTCCCCTGGCCGGTCCTGGCAATAGGACCGCAGAAACCTACCCACCTCCTGGTTCACTCTCTCCACCTGCCCATTACTCTCGGGGTGAAAACCGGAAGTCAAGCTGACCGTGACCCCCAGACGCTCCATGAACGCCCTCCATACTCGGGACGTGAACTGGGGGCCCCGATCAGAAACGATGTCCTCCGGCACCCCGTAGTGCCGGAAGACGTGAGTGAATAAGGCCTCCGCAGTCTGTAGGGCAGTAGGGATACCGGGCAACGGGAGGAGACGGCAGGATTTAGAAAACCGATCCACAATTACCAGAACCGTAGTGTTTCCCTGAGAAGGGGGAAGATCGGTCAGGAAGTCCACGGACAGATGAGACCATGGCCGTTGTGGAACGGGGAGGGGTTGCAACTTCCCTCTAGGAAGGTGCCTAGGAGCCTTACTCTGAGCGCATACCGAACCGGAGGAGACATAAACCCTAACGTCCCGAGCTAAGGTAGGCCACCAATACCTTCCCCGAAGGCTCCCCACTGTCCTCGTCACCCCAGGGTGACCCGAGGAGGGTAGGACATGAGCCCACCGAATCAGTCGGTCCCGAACACCAAGCGGTACGTACTTACGGCCCGCCGGGCACTGAGGAGGCGCGGGTTCCGCCCGTAACGCCCGCTCGATGTCCGAGTCCACCTCCCATACCACTGGCGCTATCAGCCTCGAGGCGGGGATGATGGGAGTGGGCTCGGTGGTCCTATCCTCCGTGTCGTAAAGGCGAGACAGTGCGTCAGCCTTTACGTTTTGGGAACCGGGTCTGTAGGACAACGTGAACCTAAACCGGGTGAAAAACATGGCCCACCTTGCCTGACGCGGGTTCAGTCTCCGAGCTGCCCGAATATACTCCAGATTCTGGTGGTCGGTCCAGATGAGAAAAGGGTGCTTAGCCCCCTCAAGCCAGTGTCTCCACACCTTCAGAGCCCTGACCACCGCTAACAACTCCCGATCCCCCACATCATAGTTACGCTCCGCTGCACTGAGCTTACTAGAGAAGAAAGCGCAGGGGCGGAGTTTTGGTGGCGTACCCGAGCGCTGTGATAGCACGGCACCCACCCCAGCCTCGGACGCGTCCACCTCCACTATGAATGCTAAAGAGGGATCCGGATGCGCCAACACGGGAGCATCCGTGAACAGAGCCTTCAACCTGTTGAAAGCTCCGTCCGCCGCCGCTGACCACCGCAACCGCACCGGGCCCCCCGTTAGCAGTGAGGTAATGGGAGCCGCTACCTGACCAAAACCCCGGATAAATCTCCGGTAGTAGTTGGCAAAACCCAAAAACCGCTGCACCTCTTTCACCGTGGTTGGAGTCGGCCAATTACGCACGGCCTTTATGCGGTCACTCTCCACCACCACCCCCGAGGTGGAAATGAGATAACCCAGGAAGGAGACGGCTTGTTTGGAGAACACACACTTCTCAGCCTTGACGTATAGGTCATGCTCCAGCAGTCTGCCAAGCACTTTGCGCACCAGAGATACATGCGCGGCTTGAGTAGTTGAGTAGATCAGAATGTCATCGATATACACAACTACCCCCTGCACGTGCAGGTCCCTGAGAATGTCGTCTACAAAGGATTGGAAAACAGCTGGAGCATTCTTTAACCCATACGGCATGACGCAGTACTCATAGTGGCCCGATGTGGTACTAAATGCGGTTTTCCACTCGTCTCCTTTCCGAATACGCACCAGACTGTACGCACTCCTGAGGTCCAGTTTTGTAAAGAACTGCGCTCCGTGAAATGATTCCACCGCAGAAGCGATGAGAGGTAGTGGGTAACTAAACCCCACTGTGATGGCATTTAGACCTCTATAATCAATACACGGACGCAAACCTCCCTCCTTCTTCACAAAAAAGAAACTCGAGGAGACGGGTGAGATGGAGGGCCGAATGTACCCCTGTCCCAGAGACTCCGCGACATATGTCTCCATAGCCAACGTCTCCTCTTGGGACAAAGGGTACACGTGACTCTTGGGAAGCGCAGCGTTAACCTGGAGATCTATCGCACAATCCCTACCCGGTCGATGTGGTGGTAATTTCGTCGCTTTCTTTTTACAGAAAGCGATTGCCAAATCGGCATACTCGGGGGGAATGCGCACCGTGGAACCCTGGTCTGGACTCTCCACCGACGTGGCACCAATGGAAACTCCCAGACACCTTCCAGAACACTCCTCTGACCACCCCTGGAGAACCCCGTCTCCACGAAATACTGGGATTGTGCCGGGCCAACCAGGGAATACCCAGCACCACTGGAAACGCAGGCGAATCAATAATAAAGAGACTGATACGTTCCCTATGATTCCCCTGCGTCACCATGTCCAGGGGAACTGTGGCCTCCCTGACCAACCCTGACCCTAATGGCCGGCTATCTAGGGAGTGCACGGGAAAGGGAGAATCTATCGGCACAAGCGGAACGCCCAACTCTCGGGCGAGTCCGCGATCCATAAAGTTCCCAGCTGCACCTGAATCGACTAGTGCCCTATGCTGGGAAGAGGGGAAAAAATCAAGGAAAAAAATTGATACAAACATGTGACCGACAGGGGGTTCTGAGTGAGTTTGGTGCTGACTCACCTGGGGTGATCGAGAAGCGTTCCGCCTGACATCTCGACTCCCAGACAGACCCCCCCAGCACCGATCGGCCGTGTGTCCTCTCCGACCACAGCTGGTGCAGGGGAGGCCTCCTCCTCCGATACCCCTAGGCGCGGCCCCTCCCAACTCCATCGGGATGGGAGCCGGGGCGCTGGGTGGTGGAACGCACAGGACCCTCTCCGAACGCCCGCGGGCAGCCAGCAGATTGTCCAGTCGGATGGACATGTCGATAAGCTCATCCAAAGACAGAGCGATGTCCCGACACGCTAGCTCCCTGCGGACGTCCTCCCGGAGACTACACCGGTAGTGCCCTGTCGTTCCACCCTGATCCCGCGGCCAAGGTCCGGAACTCCAGCGCGAAATCCTGTGCGCTCCTCTTCTCCTGCCTGAGATGAAATAGTCTCTCACCCGCCGCTCGGCCCTCTGGGGGGTGGTCAAACACGGCACGAAAACGACGGGTAAACTCCGGGTAGTGCTCCTTCGCTGAGTCCGGGCCATTCCAGACTGCGTTCGCCCACTCCAGAGCACGACCCGTTAGGCAGGAGACGAGGACACTCACCCTCTCCGCTCCCGAGGGAGTGGGGCGAACAGTGGCCAGGTATAGCTCCAGCTGGAGTAAGAACCCCTGGCACCCTGCCGCCGCTCCATCATAATCCCTCCGTAAGACGGAGCGCGCTGGAGCCGGGGGATGGAGAGTCCTGAGGAAGGGGAGCCGAAGGTGGAGAGAGGAGCCCACTCCTCTCCCATCGCTCCATTCTCTCCATCATCTGGTCCATGGCTGATCCGATCCGATGGAGGACGGTGGTGTGGTGGAGAACCCGTTCCTCCATCGATGGGAGAGGGTTGGCTGCTGCTCCTGCTGACTCCATTTTCTCGGTGCGGGATTCTGTAACGCTCTGAGTGTCGGGAGGTGCGAAGTCAGACGCAGGAACAGCAGAGCTTCAATATGTTGAGTCTTTTAATACTCAACTTGCAAACACAATGTCCAACACGGACGTACTGGGTGTCACACACAACGGTCCAACGACACGAGAAACAAACCCAGTCCACAATAATAACATCCACTCCCGAAATCCAAAAGCCACAATGAAACAATCCCGCACAAAGAAGCGTACGGGCTGGCTGACTAATAAAGCCACACTAATTAACAATTAACTGAACACAGGTGATACAAATAAACACATAAGGAGGGGGAGGAAAAAGAGTCAGTGGCAGCTAGTAGGCCGGTGACGACGACCGCCGAGCGCCACCCGAACGGGAAGGAGAGCCTGCCTCGGTTGAAGTCGTGACAAGTATAGAGATATTGTTATCCACGTCGGCACCAACGATGTTAGGATGAAACAGTCAGAGGTCACCAAGCGCAACATAGCTTCAGCGTGTAAATCAGCTAGAAAGATGTGTCGGCATCGAGTAATTGTCTCTGGCCCCCTCCCAGTTAGGGGGAGTGATGAGCTCTACAGCAGAGTCTTACAACTCAATCGCTGGTTGAAAACTGTTTTCTGCCCTCCCAAAAGATAGAATTTGTAGATAATTGGCCCTCTTTCTGGCACTCACCCACAAACAGGACCAAGCCTGGCCTGTTGAGGAGTGACGGACTCCATCCTAGCTGGAGGGGTGCTCTCATCTTATCTACGAACATAGACAGGGCTCTAACTCCCCTATCTCCACAATGAAATAGGGTGCAGGCCAGGCAGCAGGCTGTTAGCCAGCCTGCCAGCTTAGTGAAGTCTGCCACTAGCACAGTCAGTGTAGTCAGCTCAGCTATCCCCATTGAGACCGTGTCTGTACCTCGACCTAGGTGGGGCAAAACTAAACATGGCGGTGTTCGCCTTAGCAATCTCACTAGAATAAAGACCTCCTCCATTCCTGCCATTATTGAAAGAGATCGTGATACCTCACATCTCAAAATAGGGCTACTTAATGTTAGATCCCTCACTTCAAAGGCAGTTATAGTCAATGAACTAATCACTGATCATAATCTTGATGTGATTGGCCTGACTGAAACATGGCTTAAGCCTGATGAATTTACTGTGTTAAATGAGGCCTCACCTCCTGGTTACACTAGTGACCATATCCCCCGTGCATCCCGCAAAGGCGGAGGTGTTGCTAACATTTACAATAGCAAATTTCAATTTACAAAAAAAAAAAAAAACGTTTTCTTCTTTTGAGCTTCTAGTCATGAAATCTATGCAGCCTACTCAATCACTTTTATAGCTACTGTTTACAGGCCTCCTGGGCCATATACAGCATTCCTCACTGAGTTCCCTGAATTCCTATCGGACCTTGTAGTCATAGCAGATAATATTCTAATTTTTGGTGACTTTAATATTCACATGGAAAAGTCCACAGACCCACTCCAAAAGGCTTTCGGAGCCATCATCGACTCAGTAGGTTTTGTCCAACATGTCTCCGGACCTACTCACTGCCACAGTCATACTCTGGACCTAGTTTTGTCCCATGGAATAAATGTTGTGGATCTTAATGTTTTTCCTCATAACCCTGGACTATCGGCCCACCATTTTATTACGTTTGCAATCACAACAAATAATCTGCTCAGACCCCAACCAAGGAGCATCAAAAGTCATGCTATAAATTCTCAGACAACCCAAAGATTCCTTGATGCCCTTCCAGACTCCCTCTGCCTACCCAAGGACGTCAGAGGACAAAAATCAGTTAACCACCTAACTGAGGAACTCAATTTAACCTTGCGCAATACCCTAGATGCAGTTGCACCTCTAAAAACTAAAAACATTTGTCATAAGAAACTAGCTCCCTGGTATACAGAAAATACCCGAGCTCTGAAGCAAGCTTCCAGAAAATTGGAACGGAAATGGCGCCACACCAAACTGGAAGTCTTTCGACTAGCTTGGAAAGACAGTATCGTTGTCACACCCTGACCTTAGAGAGCCTTTTTATTTCTCTATTTGGTTAGGTCAGGGTGTGATTAGGGTGGGCATTCTAGGTTTTCTGTTTCTATGTTGGTGTGTTTGATTCCCAATCGGAGGCAGCTGTCTATCGTTGTCTCTGATTGGGAATCAGATATAAGTTGTCAGTTTCCTTTTGGGTTTTGTGGTGGTGGTGCGGTTTTAATGGGTGTTGGGTTAGTTGGTAGGGAAATTCTTCACTGCGTAATGAATTAATAATGCAGAATAGTAGGCTGCCCAACAGTAGGTGGCGGCAAAAAACACTAGTAGGTTGTAGTCTGCCATAAAACCTTAAAGAAGAAGGCCCTTAGAATTAGTTTTGACCCGGAAGTGATTACGATAAAAATATTTTCAATGACAATAGAACATGTGTTTATGAACATTTTAACCTTTTTTGTTGTTGTTGCGTAAATCATTTACAGAGAAATGGCTTCTCCGAACCATAGTCCGGGTGTAGAAGGGGCCGTCAGGGTAACGACTTCACCAGCTGGTAAAACACAGACGTTGGTGTTGGCTTCTAGCCTGGCCGGGCTCCGCGGTAAGAAGAGACCTGCTAACACCGCCACCTCTCCTGCTGTACTGGCCAGTGGGAACAACAGCAAGAAGAAGAAATTTCAGCCCATCGCAAACCCGACACAAGCACAGGTAGTTTCCCCGAAGCTAGCTAGTTAGTTAGCTAGCTAGAAAGCTACTACATAAGCAGAGGAATAGACAGACCAATTAACATGTTGATCTGATTTCGATGATACAGTACCAATAATTGTGTTGGTCGTGGTAAGGGGTCCGTCCTCCCATTACAAAAAAATATAGTTAAATCAAATTGTATTTGTCACATGCGCCGAATACAACAGGTGTAGACCTTACAGTGAAAGGATTACTTACAAGCCCTCAACCAAGAATGCTTTAAGAAGTTAAGTAAGAAGTAGAAAATAAAAGTAACAAATAATTAAACAGCAGCAGTAAAATATCAAAATAATAAGTAAATATCAACTAACAATATACAGGGGATACCGGTACAGAGTCAATGTGCGGGGGCACCGGTTAGTTGAGGTAATGTGTACATGTAGAGTTAAAGTGACTATGTATAGGTAATAAACAGAGTAGCAACAGTGTAAAAGAGGGGTCTGGGTAGCCCTTTGATTAGCTGTTCAGGAGTCTTATGGATTGGGGTAGAAGCTGTTAAAAAGCCTTTTGGACCTAGACTTGAGGTAGCAGAGAGAACAGTCCATGACTAGAGTGCCCGGTTAAAGCCTCACTTCACCACTTTTTAACCTTGTATTTGTCATCTGCAGATCAGTCCCAGTGAAAACTATGATCTACGTTCTGCAGTCAAAAACTCTAATCTCTTTTGTTTTTCTAAACACCAAAGATCACTCAAAAAACTTAGTCAGGAGATTACATAATGGTTGTAATGCTGGCTGCACGTTGTCCAAACTGGTTGATCTAGCTAGTTATTTAACAGCTGAGCTGTCCCCTGGGCCAAGTTGCCAAACAAAGTTGCAGATAGAAATGCCATGAATAGAGCCTACGTGATCACTTATTTTACATGTCAGAGAGGCATGTTGTATAAACATAGAAATATGCTATCTAAACGTTGCATTCTGCTAAACTGACCCTGTAGGTGACTGCAGTGGAGGCGGTGTCTGAGGGGAAGGCAGTGGGCGTGTCTGACGCTGTAGGTCCAGCCACAACGGAACCAGCAGCCAAACCCCTGCCCTTCAAAGACCTGATATTTGTGGTGAGCAGACTGAGGGTAACACTTGTGAAATGATAACTGTCTTTCCCTCACTTGTCTTCGCCTCACTCCTCTCTCCCCACTTTTTACTCTACAGCATTCAGGGATAGGGGGAGCTGCAGCAGGAAAAAAGAACCGGACCTGGAAAAACCTGAAACAGATTCTGGCAGTGGAACGGACTCTACCCTGGAAGATCAATGACCCCAATTGTGAGTGGGTCTGACTTTGTGTGTGAAAGATGTTTTGGGTCAATGTTTCTGCTTTGAAAGATGTTTACAGTGAAAATGAATACCCATTTTGGGGATTTTAACAGAAGGCTGTGTAAGCTATGTCTCTGTGTAGTATTACACCTGACCTGATTCTTTCTGAGCCTTCTCTGATTGCCTGAGTTTGACCTTTGAGCCTGCTGTGTTCAGACTACAGCATTGATGCCCCTCCCTCCCTGAAGCCAGCCAAGAAATACTCAGACATCTCTGGACTCCCTGTGAGTAACTGACACACACATGTTTATGGACACTCTATGAGCTGTTGTCATTTTGCATGTGTCAGGTGAACTACACACTCACTCTGCATTATGCTATGTGTCCATGTGTCAGGCGAACTACACTGACCCCCAGACCAAGCTGAGGTTCACGTCATCTGAGGAGTTCTCCTTCCTGCGCCTGCTCCCCACTGACGCCGTCACCGGTTACCTGGCGCTCCGCAAGGCCACCTGCATTGTACCCTGACCGCAAGGCCTGCTGGGAGATCGGAGTTCAGCCAGTGTCTGTCCTGGCCTGGGAGGGACATTGACCATTATGGGGAACAATGTCTAGGAGGTGTCAGACTCTCAGGGAGAGGGACCAACAGGGTCTGTTACAGAGAGAGGGAACCAATGGATACCTTGGGCCCCCTTTCGACAACAAGGGAAGTGCCTCTAGTGTCGAGAGACTATCACTCACAATCTGGCTGACGCCTTGATGGGGATGTCTACACAGACCTTTTGACCTGGCTACTGTCTACACAGACCTTTTGAGCTGGCTACTGTCTACACAGATCTGAGTTGGCTACTGTCTACACAGATCTGAGTTGGCTGTCTACAGGAAAAACAATTGAGTGAAAAACTTGACCTTCCTATGATTGCTCCTTGATCTGTCTGAAATCATATTTCTGTTTGTCATGTTGCTGTATGATGATAATGTTGCTACTTGTTTTATCTGCCCTCTGTAAGATAACACTGCAACATATTGTTACCTGTTTTAAATTTATTTAAAAAACAAAATACTTATCATCCTTACTGAACAAACTAGTTGTGGCACATTCTGTAATCACTATGTACTACGACCTGCTGTAAGGAGATTTGACAGCTTTAAAAGATGACTTTCTCTTTAGGACGCTGTTCTTCTTTGTCTTTGGAGCAAGACAGGGAGATGAGGTAGAGAAGAGACTTCCTAATGTGTTTTCTGGGGCTGGGTTAGTTTGAGTTGCTGGCTAACTAGAGAGCAACAGTACAATGGCTGCTGCTGTGTGACAACAGGTGCTACTGGCCTCAGGGTCACAAATCAGCTGGGCCAAAATATGTCAGGCCCCAGTGAGAATTGAACTCGCGACCCCTGGTTTACAAGACCAGTGCTCTAACCACTGAGCTATGGAGCCTTACTTGTATAGCAACTCAGAGACTATGCTATTTAATTACCACACCCCTACTGGCTACAATGCAGATGCCACACCTCAGTAATATGTCAGACTCCTTATATAAACACAAGTAACGATAGCTGCCGGTATGATCCCACAAAGCCTTCAGAACCGCCATTGTAAATGATATCAAGTGAGTACCACATTGAGATGTACTAAGACCCAAGACAAGGTTTAGGCTTATCAATGACAGTTGGGTAGAAAGATTACACCGAGCTACCCAGAGAGACACAAGATTATGCTTGTACTGGATCTCTGCTTGTGATTCTGTGTAGATCTGTTATCGTTCATTCTAGTTTGAACTGTGTTGGATCATTCACAGACAGCTTTGAGGATGAAATTCTTGACTGGGCCAGCAAAAAACAAGATTTCAAAGGGTGTATCAAAAAGCCAATAGCAGAAGACTGGATTTATCCTGCCTTCTAAATAGAGAAATACAGTAGGTGATGTGACAGTGCCTCCTGGTGGTATAAAGTGTTTAAAACAGGATTATAAACTGTGGTTCAAGTCCTGAATGCTGATTGGCTGACAGCTGTGGTATATCAGACCATATACCACTGGTATGATAAAACATGTATTTTTACTGCTCGAGTTATGTTGGTAACCAGTTTATAATAGCAATAAGGCACCTTGGTGGTTGTGGTATATGGCCAATATACCACGGCTAAGGGCTGTATACAGGCACTCTGCTTTGCGTCGCGCATAAGAACAGCTGTTAGCCGTGGTATATTGGCCATATGCCACACCCCCTTGTGCCTTATTGCTTAAATATAGTGCTTATTTCACCAGAGGAGTCCTCTCCAGGGGCCTCATTTATAAACGTTGCTAGGCACAAAAGGTGGCGTACGTCACTTTCTAAGCAAACTTTGATTTATAAAAAACTTGACGGGAGAATGTGCGGTCCTCCATGGACACTTTGGCCCACATGCACACACACAAACTAGAGAAATGAGAAACTGCGACTCCGATGGCAGAAGGATGAAACTCAAGAAACGCTTTGAAATTAATACCATTGTCTAAAATAAATCGAAATATTACCTCATGATATGATGAGTTCCCTGGAGTTCACACACACAAAAAAAACATGATTTAGGATAAATACAAACGGAGATATCTTTTTGCAAAGAACCAATACATGTGTAACGGATGTGAAATGGCTAGCTAGTTAGCGGGTATGCGCTAATAGCGTATCAATCAGTTACGTCACTTGCTCTGAAACCTAGAAGTAGTGGTTCCCCTTGCTCTGCAAGGGCCGCGGCCTTTGTGGAGCGATGGGTAACGATGCTTCGTGGGCGACCGTTGTTGATGTGTGCAGAGGGTCCCTGGTTCGCGCCCGGGGCGAGGGGACGCCGTAAAGTTATACTGTTACACATGCATGTTATGAAATGTATTCTAATAAATAATAAGGTGAACAGGCCAAATTATGTTTAAACTGATACCGTTTACGATGCCTCAGTCGGGCAGATACGGGTATCACATGTTCGTTGCGCAGAACTGTCCATGTGATAATGGCCCTGTCATTGTCAGTTACAATCAGGGTAATTACCACACCTGAAGGTGTTATGCAATTGGGTAGCTTTGACAATCAAATGGATGGGAATTAAAACGCATGCAATTACAATGCGTAATGAAGAATTCGGAGAGCGACTTTTCAGTGACCAGCAAGATCTACTGGCCAATGATAAGGAGTAGCTTATGAGCTGGTTCCGATTACCAAGCGCTGTTCTCTTGGATCTCTGTGCTGTAGTGGGCCCAGCTTTATAGAGAAGCACCTGCAGAAACCAAGCCGTGCCTGCACTTCAACTCCTTGGCAACCTCGTTAATAGCGTTGGTGTCTCTTTGCGTTTGCAGGACTGCATCTTTGAGGACACGGCCGCTGGAGGGTTGGGACGCACAAGGTGCAGTGGAGACGCCGGGGCTGGGCGCACTCAGCTCCTGTTCCGCAGCGCCACCGACCCCACTGGAACACTCAGCTCCCGCTCCGCAGCGCCACCGACCCCGCTGGAACACTCAGCTCCTGCTCCGCAGCGTCACCGACCCCACTGGAACACTCAGCTCCCGCTCCGCAGCGCCACCGACCCCGCTGGAACACTCAGCTCCCGCTCCGCAGCGTCACCGACCCCACTGGAACACTCAGCTCCCGCTCCGCAGCGCCACCGACCCCACTGGAACACTCAGCTCCCGCTCCGCAGCGCCACCGACCCCGCTGGAACACTCAGCTCCTGCTCCGCAGCGTCACCGACCCCGCTGGAACACTCAGCTCCTGCTCCGCAGCGCCACCGACCCCGCTGGAACACTCAGCTCCTGCTCCGCAGCGCCACCGACCCCGCTGGAACACTCAGCTCCTGCTCCGCAGCGCCACCGACCCCGCTGGAACACTCAGCTCCTGCTCCGCAGCGTCACCGACCCCGCTGGAACACTCAGCTCCTGCTCCGCAGCGTCACCGACCCCGCTGGAACACTCAGCTCCTGCTCCGCAGCGTCACCGATCCCACTGGAACACTCAGCAGCACCACCGATCCCGCTGGAACACTCAGCTCCCGCTCCGCAGCGCCACCGACCCCGCTGGAACACTCAGCTCCCGCTCCGCAGCGCCACCGACCCCGCTGGAACACGCAGCGACTAAAAACAATAGAATGAGTAAATGTTTAAACAACTTGAATGCATCTGGTTTATTATTTTTAAACGTGTGAATACTATTTACATACCTGGATCATCCGGTGCGTCTTGCATGTCCGTGTCCCCCTCCGTCACTACTCAGGAGGGATTCTCCTATAATACCGGCAAGTCGCTCATCAAGGGGGTTGAGCTCCGGTGTCCTCTTTCCGTCGCCCGTGGCACAAACACTTTGTGTAAGGCTATGCACCTTTTGGCCTCCACTTTTGTCGGACCACTTTTTCATTTCTGAGCCAGCAGCATTGACAGCGTCCGCCACATGTAATGCCCACAGTGTGTCCACTAAACCATATATTTTCTTGCTTCATCCTCCCCTACAAGAACTTCCATTTCACACTGGGTGAAATGCTTCTTTTTATTGCCTTTCTGTCGAAATTTGTTGTCATGCAGTCAAGACGCTCGCTCACGTGCGCCAAATTTCGAGTTGATTGTGATTTATAGCCAAATTTCGAGTTGATTGTGATTTATAACGGGAAACCGGCGTGGGACGTGCCTACGTACTGTTTTAAATCAGAATATTTTTGTGTGTAAGCACTTTCTGTGTTACCTTTTAACGTGAATCCTCCGCCCAGTTTTATAAATTAGGCCTCTGGTCTGTAAACTGTTTCCTCCTGGATACAGTAAGAGTGAAATAAATGTTCTGATTGGTTCAAGTCTAGGTAATGCATGTTCAGCAGTATCTGTAAACGAGAGGAAGGACCAGCACTGGAGTTGTCAGTGCCTTGTTCTCGGCAGAGTTCTCCCGCACGCTCACGAACTGAGAGATGAACCTCTGTGTGGCTATTGTCGTTCTCACTGCGGTCGTCTGCACTTCGGCAGAAAGTAAGTCTATTATTGATTTTAAAGCCAATTGAATTAGAGCTAGGGTCATATTAATTTATTCAAGGTACTGGGTATATGAAGTGTGGTAACGGTTTAAAATAGACTTTGAACCAGTATTTGGTTCAATCACTTTGTAAAGATTGAAGCTGATGTTAATGATTTGGTGTATTTATCACTCAACTGAACGAGTATGTTATCTGTTTGGGTTTCCAGTTCCTCATGAGACCGTCTATGTGCTGGGCTGTCTTGAGAAGACAAAGGTGGAGGCGGAGGCAGAGCTTCAGGTGGATGGGGAGGAAGTGGTATATGCTGACTTCCAGAGTGGACAGGAAGTTTGGACATTGCCTGAGTTCCTGGGGCCATTCCCAAGCTCTACTGTCCGTAACTTCTACAAGAATGCCGTTAAAGGCAGACGATTGTGTTGGGATGCCTTGGCTCTTTGGATATTAGAAGAAAAGGGTCCACCTGAGGTAAAAGGTAGAGCAAATCAACTTTTTGATTAAAACGAAGATGAAGTGAAATTTTTGGTGAAATAGTAAGTGACAAAAATGCCTATGTATTACAGTGAGAGATTGATTTTTTTAAAGCTAGTGGTTGTACCCCCCCCCCCCCCAGATGCCCCTGAGAGCACCATCTACCCCAGGGATGAGGAGGAGCTGGGGGTGGAGAACACCCTTATCTGCTTTGCCAATCATTTCTACCCCCCGCCTGTCAAAGTCAACTGGACCAAGAATGGCCTGGAGGTGACTGAGGGAGCGTCTCTCAGTCGGTACTATCCTAATGAAGATGGAACGTTCCACCAGCTCTCCAGCCTGAGTTTCACTCCACAGGAGGGGGATGTCTATGCCTGCACTGTGGAGCACACAGCCTTGGAGGACCCCAAAACCAGGTTCTGGGGTGAGAAACTGTTTCTCTAAATAGGGTATTTATTAAATTATCTTGGGTCTTTAGAAGCCGCTCAGATATAAGAAAATCTGAAACTCAGGGTAATGTTTCCTCATGAACTATTGCCACTGTAATATATAATAGTTGAAAGATGTATTTCTTCAATGATTTGATGGCACCGCTCTCCTCTTGTCCCCCAGAGTATAAGGTACGTGAGGTGAGTGGGTCCAGTGCTGGTCCTGCTGTATTCTGTGGAGTGGGCCTGACTCTGGGACTGTTGGGAGTGGCTACCGGAACATTCCTGTACGTCAAAGGACAACAGTTCAACTGAATTGTGACATATATGAAATTTTAAAAATCCTCTTTTGCAGTTGTAGGTAAACAATGGGACAGAATTAGTGGCATACCGCAGTTTCATATTTTTTGTTGAGGGGGGAAACCGTTAACTTCGTACAATTTTACACATTTTGCCATGGGGCAAAGAAAAATATGCAGTTTTATAACTAATCTCATGCTATTTTACACATCTTGCCATGAGGCTGAGAGAAAATGTTGCTGTTTTAAAGCTAATTTCCTGCAATTCTACACATATTGCCATGGGACAGAGAGAAATGTGCATTTTTAAGCACATTTCCTGCTATTCTACACATTTTGAGAGAAAATGTTGAAGTTTAGCAGCTAATTTCCTGTCATTTTAAACATTTTTGCCATGGCTTATGACGTGTTCATATGTTATCTGGGGAGGGGGGGGGGGCTGACCTCCAGGGGGTCCCCACCTTTTCTTTTGGAGGGGGGGGGGGGTTGAGGCCCCCAGAGGTGGGGGGTGTGTAGTACGCCAGTGCAAATAATATTATTAACTACTCTGTAACAGTTCAATTTTTTTCCTGTCAATAAAATATTACATATTTTTTTTCGGAACAATCAAAGGTATCATAAATATGCACCCAACCTGAGACGTTTAACAATAATAGACACATGAATGGATCGCATTCATTAATTGTTCCCGTCTTACATTGTACACTGCAAGTGGGTAATTCCCCCCTCCGTCATCAATTGTAGATCACAAACTTGAATGTCATTTCACCATTTAATACTAACTATCAGTTGTGTGGTAAACAGGAGGAAGTATGAAGTATTTATACAATGTACTGAAACTGTGAGTGAGAATGGGAGAGCATGTCTGAGCTATTGTGGGACCAATACCATAGAAACCCAAACAAGACTGTAAAGTAGTAGGTTGGTTAATATTTACACACAGTGACCGGAATAAGAGTTTTATTGTATGCAATAATTGGTATGGGACTTTGCCTGGTGTCAAATCAATAATCATAAACAGGGTTGGGTAGGTTACTTTCTAAATGTAATCGGTTACTAGTTAAGTGTCAAATTGTAATCCGTAGCGTAACTTTTGAATTACCCAAACTAACAGATTACGTTCAGTTACTTTTGCAATACTTTCCCTTTTAAAGAGGCATTAGAAAAAGACAAAGGATCCATCCAACACATTTGGTGTGTCATAGTGGTCTCTGACTTGTGGTCATACTCGCTCAGGAGGACAAACTTAAACTTGCGCAATTTTTCAACGCTGAATTGAATGAAATTGAGAAAACAAAGTGTCAATGTATTTTTTCACAAACATCCTTTCTGAATTTAAAAGTAATTCAAGAAGTAATCTAGTTTTTCAAAAGAATCTGTAATTTGATTGCAATATTTTAGCTGGTAATGTAATTGCACATCAGTCATGAATTGCAGTGCTTTGTGATATGCTTAGCAAGAGAGAGAGCATAGCAATATTATAACAAATGACTTCCTGAAAAACTTTAGAGCTGTTTCGCTACTGGACTGACATTGGTCCATCCAACCTGATTCCTCATTCTGTTCTGTTATAGACACAGGCCAACATTAACCACATAGAGACACAGAAGGAGGTATCGAACTCTGTTCTCGCTCTGAGAAGTAAACATGTATGTACTGACTCTCTCGTCCATCCACCTATTGCTTCTCTTCTCCTCTCTGTTTGGAGTAGGTGAGTAAAAATCTGCTCCTGTCCTATAGATGTGCAGGTTTGACAGGAACCACAGAATGACTTTGAATTGATCCTGTCCTATAGATGTGCAGGTTTGACAGGAACCACAGAATGACTTTGAATTGATCCTGTCCTATAGATGTGCAGGTTTGACAGGAACCACAGAATGACTTTGAATTGATCCTGTCCTATAGATGTGCAGGTTTGACAGGAACCACAGAATAACTTTGAATTGATCCTGTCCTATAGATGTGCAGGTTTGACAGGAACCACAGAATGACTTTGAATTGATCCTGTCCTATAGATGTGCAGGTTTGACAGGAACCACAGAATGACTTTGAATTGATCCTGTCCTATAGATGTGCAGGTTTGACAGGAACCACAGAATGACTTTGAATTGATCCTGTCCTATAGATGTGCAGGTTTGACAGGAACCACAGAATGACTTTGAATTGATCCTGTCCTATAGATGTGCAGGTTTGACAGGAACCACAGAATAACTTTGAATTGATCCTGTCCTATAGATGTGCAGGTTTGACAGGAACCACAGAATGACTTTGAATTGATCCTGTCCTATAGATGTGCAGGTTTGACAGGAACCACAGAATAACTTTGAATTGATCCTGTCCTATAGATGTGCAGGTTTGACAGGAACCACAGAATGACTTTGAATTGATCCTGTCCTATAGATGTGCAGGTTTGACAGGAACCACAGAATGACTTTGAATTGATCCTGTCCTATAGATGTGCAGGTTTGACAGGAACCACAGAATGACTTTGAATTGATCCTGTCCTATAGATGTGCAGGTTTGACAGGAACCACAGAATAACTTTGAATTGATCCTGTCATATAGATGTGCAGGTTTGACAGGAACCACAGAATGACTTTGAATTGATCCTGTCCTATAGATGTGCAGGTTTGACAGGAACCACAGAATGACTTTGAATTGATCCTGTCCTATAGATGTGCAGGTTTGACAGGAACCATGGAATGACTTTGAATTGATCCTGTCCTATAGATGTGCAGGTTTGACAGGAGCCACAGAATAACTTTGAATTGATCCTGTCCTATAGATGTGCAGGTTTGACAGGAACCACAGAATGACTTTGAATTGATCCTGTCCTATAGATGTGCAGGTTTGACAGGAACCACAGAATGACTTTGAATTGATCAAGATACACAAAGTCAGTCCAAAGTCTCAGTTATCGTCTTGAGCTTTGCAAAATGACTGCCATTATAGACACTTGTAGTGGTGAGATAGTCAACATGAATCCTGTTGTTTATGGTCTCTGTACAGAGAGACTGAAGTGATTGAAGTCCAGTGGTGGAAAAAGTACCCAATTGTGATACATGAGTAAAAATATAGATACCTTTTTAATAAAAAGTTACTCAAGTAAAAGTGAAAGTCACCTAGTAAAATACTACTTCAGTAAAAGTATTTGGTTCTGAATATACTTAAGTATCAAGGTAAATGTAATTTCTAAAATATGCTTATATCAAAAGTAAAAGTATAAATCATTTCAAATTCCTTATATTATGCAAAGCAGACGGCACCATAACATGTACAGATATCCAGGTGCGCACTCCAACACTCGGACATCATTTACAAATTACGCATTTGTGTTTAGTGAGTCTGCCAGATCAGAGGCCACGTGTTCTCTTGACAAGTGTGTGAATTGGACCATTTTCCTGTCCTGCTAAGCATTCAAAATGTAACTAATAATTTTGGGTGTCAGGGAAAATGTATGGAGTGAAAAGTACATTCTTTCTTTAGGAATAACTCCAGTATGTATTGATATAATTTCACAGGATTTGTTTTTGGACAGAAGCTGTAGAGATTGGTAAGAAATGGCATTTCTGTAGCCAAATATCTTATTCATCCATTTTTGGGTTTTTTAAACATTACATGACCTGGTATGATGGTGGGTTGATCAGTTATACAGTTTAAAGCTGTTTTTGCTGGGGGTTTTGCCCAAATTTTACTTTTAAAGTAACTGTCCAGTGTTTCCAGATTTCTATGAAATATGATATATAATTAATTACAATAAGTGTGAAATCGTTTTCCATACAGTTTTTTTCCTCCTCAGGAGGATGACATCATCGTCTATGAGAAAATAGCAAGCATTTTTAAACCGTCTGTTTGAGTTTTTTTTGTGTTTTTTCCCCCTCCAATTTATGCTTTGGCCACAAATACGAGTTAACAGTATGAGTTAACAGAATATTCACTTTTAAAAGTGAGATTTTCACTGGACAGTTACTATAAAATAGCAACATTTTCTCTCAGCCTTATGTCAAAATGTGTAGAGTAGCAGGAAACCTGCTTTAAAACTGAAGGGAAAAAATCTGAAGAATAGCATGAGATGAGCATTTTTTTTCTCTGCCCAAAATGTGTAGAATTGCAAGAAATTACCTGTCAAACTCCAAAATTGTCTCTGATTCATGACAAAATGTGTAGAATAGCAGTATAAACCTGCACATTTTTCTCTTAGCTGTTTTCCCCCCAAATTTGTTATCCCTAAAAATGATATAAATTTTTTTAATTTTGGGGGGAGGGGCCTTCAACTTCCCACTTATACTGTGTTTTCAAAATACCCCTCCATATATCCCTCAAAATAACCCTCAAGAGAGGCATAATACGTCATGTCAAGCTGTGTAGAATCGCAGGAAATGCATTTTAAAATGTTCATAAACATTGCAGGGGAGGACCCCCAGGACCCCAATATCTACACCACAATTTCACCCTTGTTTTAAGTATATAGTGGCCAAAGTGTGTCATCCTCTGCATTCTTGTAATTGTGCACTAAACATGTGTGTATTTTGATAAAGAATTATTCCATCTTATATTTCTATAGACAAAGATACGTAAAGAGTGAAATCCACAGAATTTATTTGTTTTCTCTGGTTTGTTGATCAGATGATATTATGAAAGAAGAGAAACGAGACCTTCAGATATCATCTTGTTTGTGACTGTTTATTTGACAGATGGCTATTTTGGACACTTTGAGATGAGGTGTCGGTTCAGCTCTGAGGATCCCCGTGATATTGAGTTTCTGCTGCAGGTCTACGGCAACAAGAAGTTACTGGGACAATACAACAGCACAACAGAGAAATGTACAGTCTACACACAATGGATGAAGAACTTCACTGAAACGGCCTGCAAAGGCCCTGCTTTTCTGGCCGCGAGGAGAGAAGAAATGAAGAAATACTGCAGCAGCAACGTTCCTGTGGTGTATGAGTACTTACTAGATAAGGCAGGTGAGTGTATGAGTACATACTCAATGGTAGTGATAAGGAGGAGTACATACTAGATGAGACAGATGAACGTCATGAAAAGAGCATGAGGCGAGCCCTGAAGAACCCAGTATGTTCTTCCCTCTCCAGTTGAGCCCTACATCAGGCTGAGGTCAGTGGAGCCGTTCAGTACCAGACACCTGGCCATGCTCGTGTGCAGCGCCTACGACTTCTACCCCAAACCCATCAGAGTGACGTGGCTGAGGGACGGACAGGAAGTGACCTCAAATGTGACTTCCACAGAGGAGCTGGTCAATGGGGATTGGACCTACCAGATCCACTCGCACCTGGAGTACACGCCCACACCTGGAGAGAGAATCACCTGTATGGTGGAGCACTTCAGCCTCACTGAGCCCAAACTGTATGACTGGGGTAAGTGTGTGTGTGTGTGTGTGTATGACTGGGGTAAGTGTGTGTGTGTGTGGACTTGGAGTGTCTGAATGAGATACGAGTGCTTGGGAGGGAGGGTTTATAAGTCTATTTATTATAAGATGTATGTCTTAATTGTTTGTGTAATTACAGACCCCTCCATGCCTGGTCCTGAGAAGAATAAGATGGTGATCGGGGCCTGTGGGCTGCTGCTGGGGGTGGTCTTTATAGCAGCTGGACTGATCTACTACAGGAAGAAATCTACTGGTGAGGAGACACAGGCTATTCTATGTCAAAACAACCAAATACTTTTCAAGTCCAAATTTGAAATGCAACTTTATCTTTTTCGTTCTCTTTCAGAAGGACGAGTGTTGGTGCCGACCATGGCGCTGCCAGAAAGTTATGGCACCATCTAGTGGTTCACACCAGTCTGCCTTCTGAAGGTTGTGATTGGTACCCAGACTAATTAAGTGGGTTCAGGTCATTTTAGCTAACATTCCACTCCTTGTTGCCTTTTCAGTGACATATGCCAAGGAGGTCAAGTAGTGGAATGTCAGCTAAAAAGACTGGTACCCAGACTACCACTTAATCATTCCAAGCATAATGTCTTCTCTGTCTCCCAGGCCTTTTGCATTGGAGGAGAGGAGAGGTTGCAGCCAGAAACTCCCAAGACCCTTCTATGGGGATCAGAATCACGGCATTCAGATCAAGAGTTTACCACCGAGTGGCCAACTTGATCAAATCTATGCACATCCTGTGCGTCTGAGACGTTAGATCTATGATATGATTTTGTAAGGTGTGACAGATGTGACAAACAAGATTGGTTTATGGAATTGTTCTTCCTTAGGTTTTGATTCTAATTCTTGTTTCTATTGGCAACTGATGTTATTGTTAACTTGGCTTTGTCTTTATTAAAATAGTTTTATTTAGCAGTTTTCATTTGTTAGGGCATTTGTTGATAGATTCGCAAGGGGTAGGCTATATTTAACCAATAAGGTTCAAGGAGGTGTGGTATACGGCAAATATACCATGCCAACGGGCTGTTCTTTCGTACGACACAACGCTGAGGGCCTGGATACAGCCCTTAGCAGTGACACATTGGCCATATACCACAAACCTCCAAGGTGCCTTATTGTTATTATAAACAAGTTACCAACATAAATATTACTGTAAACAAGAAATGTTGCATCATACCCGTAGTTCAGGTCACGTTCCACTGCTTAGACGCTGCCAGATCTTACAACACCTAGATAGGTATTTTACCTTTCAGCTAACCACATATGTTATAGCAATCTGTCAGTCGATGACACAAGTCGATGGACACAGTTGACAGTCGATGACGTGGCATGCAACCGTTGGTTGATTCATGCAACGTCTAAGAAGTGGAAAGCAACCATACTGTCTGATATTCCACGTCTTTCAGCCAATCAGCATCCAGAAGCCAAACTACCCAGTTTATAAATGTCTATATTAGTGAAAGGCTATAAGTCAAATTACTTCCTCTCATGCTTTCCCTTCCTTCATGGACACTTATGCAAAAACATAAATAATAAATAATGAAAGCCATTTGAAAGTAAACATCCTCCATATTGTTTTCACTTATCCTTTGCTTTCAGATCAGGGGAAATCAAGGAAAGGAGGCTAAGACACAGGAAAGGAGGCTAGACTAGGACACAGGAAAGGAGGCTAGGCTGGACATAGGAAAAGAGGTTAGGCTAGGTCACAGGAAAGGAGGCTAGGACACAGAAGTCTAGCACCAGCAGACACTCCGTGCCAGAGATTGGTTTGCGTTCCAGGTCATCTTTTTTTGCAGTCATAGTTTGCTCCATGAGATTGCTGTATCTTATTCATGTGGTTCCTGATCCTTTCTACAGTCCAGACGTTGTGAGAATGCTCATCTACAAAGCGTGACTGCAAAAAAAGATGACATACAAGTTGGAAGACAATTTGAAAGTAAAATGTATATTTCAAAAAATATATCAATGCAACTTTTTCCATTCCGAGCAGACACAGATTGTATGACTGCATCATTTAATCATTTTGCACATACCCGTGTTTAAAATGTCTCTTTCACTCTGTGCATGGTGCTGCACAGATTTGCTGCAAGTTGATTATTTTTAGATCAGTGATTCTGCGTGGCTTCCTTGTTTCAAATTTGAACTTGCCGTGACCGCAGCGCTTATAAATGAGGGGATCTGGAACGCGCCCTTTATTATACCAATTCAAACATCCGGGCACTTAATCTATTCAAGGCTGATAGAAGATGGCTTCGACAGTGAGAATTACGTCAACTGCAAATACACTAAATTCTATAGAAAATCAAACCAGCGACGAGGATGGCCAGAATTTATGGTGAATATTGGTCCTGAACTATACAATAATATGGCTTAAGAAAGACCTGGCTCGCCTGTCAGAGCCACTTTGAATGGTTTTAGGGTTTGAAAAATCTGGTTCTAGGGAGTAGCGCATCTGAATGGCAGAGATACGGGTGCTTGGTATTTGTCTGATGTCATTGTCTCTCTTGCAGGTCCTCTATTTTGAGTGAGGTATCGACGCGTTCACGGTCAAAATTGCCGTCTGGGAAAAATGTTCTTATTATGGGTAAGCCTATTTTTAATTTTCTGTTAGCATTGTGTAATATTGGCACGGGATGGACCACCGGCTCCCTCCGCTACTCCAGAGTGTGCGGGATGCTAGACAAGGAGTGCCTCTCACCACGCGTTCTGTATTCCATTACAATGTCAATAACAGCCAGTATTGGACCATTGTTGCGAGGTTTGAGAACCAATTGATTATTAACCGAATTATGGCAGGCGATTGTTGAATGCTATAAATATAAAATGTTATAAATATAACAGCACGGCCTATAATTGTCCAACAAAATATGGACTGTTTCATAGACGACTGAAAATGGCAATTTCTGCAGGTCAGATCTGATCTGATCCGATCACATTGAAAGAGTGATTATATTCAACAGCTGCTAGTTTAATCTGTAAAATAAATCCCATAACAAGCAAATGAGATTACATATATTTCTTATCTGGTCGACTAGTGGTATACAGTGCCTTCAGAAAGTATTCACACCCCTTGACCTTTTCCACATTTTGTTATTACAGCCTTTACACCAAGTTGTGGTGTAAAAATGTGCTTAATAAGTTGCATGGAGTTACTCTTTGTGCAAAATGTGTCACATGATTTTGGAATCTCTGTAACCCACACCTACAATTATCCCTCAGTCGAGCAGTGAATTTCAAACACAGATTCAAACACAAAGACCATGGAGGTTTTCCAATTCCGAAAGCAGACATTGAATATCCCCTTGAAACATGAAGTTATTCATTACTGGATGATGTATCAATACAGCCAGTCACTACAAAGATACAGGCGTCCTTCCTAAATCAGAGATGGTCAATTCGGCTCTTTTTACTGACTCAGATCTTTGACTCGTTCAGTCAAAATAATTAATCTTTTGACTCATTTTGTTCATTTGAGTCAGTAAGAGCCAATTTATGCTTTATCCAAAATATGGTCGGAGGCGCCCAATGGATGGTGTGACTCATACGGAAATTCCGGAGGCACGCAGAGGCCAAATTGAGCTCCGTACCACATCGCCGTGCTCCGCTCAAATTTTGTAATTATGTGGATGGCTCCGCATTTACGTGATTGGTAGGTGAGGGCGATAAGTCCTGTGTATACACAAACTCACATCCTTAACAACAGCTCTACGACAAACGATGAACTGTCTGAAGACTGTCGTTCACAGTAGGGGGCTTATTGGAGCTGTCATTTGTGACTGAGACTTGTAAATGTGTGCTTTTAAACAATGGCCATTTTGTTAATTGCTAGGCATACAAATTACATTATTTCTTAATACATTTGAAACGAGGTCCATCTAGCTGTGGCTGCTACCGGACTAGATTGTGAACGACTCTTGGCGGAATGCATTGCTTGACTGCCGTGAGAGTTCAGTTGTTCACGAACTGCAGCCGACCAAACGATTCGTTCTCAAATTCGAGTTTGCTGAGCAGAGGCTGTGTATGGTTTGGTTCTACTAAGCTGTGTCCATCTTAACATTAAATCAATTAAATGCAGTCATTCTTGCACCATACAACCAATTATCAGTTCTAGACATGTCTGTCTTTATGCTCATGATTTATTTTCCTGTGCAAATATGACAGACAGTTGGGTGTCGGGGGCAGGTCTCTGGAGCTGCTGAGCCGGAGGAGCGTGTATGAAAGGCACTGCTTGGTCATTCCGACGTCTGCATTGGCCTTGCAGCATTTATGGTGACACGGCCTCTGCAGAAGTCAGGGCATTCATACTTCTTGGCTTCGCCGAGCAGCACAGAGCTGTTGTCAAGGAAGTTGTCAAGGAAGTGAGTTTGTGTTTATACAGGACCTCCCACCCTCGCCTATCGTCAACCAATCATGTCAATGCGGAGCTACAGTTGAAGTCGGAAGTTTAAATGCACCTTAGCCAAAGACATTTAAACGCAGTTTTTCACAATTCCTGACATTTTAATCCAAGTAAAAATTCCCTGTCTTAGGTCAGTTAGGTTCACCACTTTATTTTAAGAATGTGAAATGTCAGAATAATAGTAGAGAGAATGATTTATTTCAGCTTTTATCACATTCCCAGTGGGTCAGAAGTTTACATACTCAATTAGTATTTGGTAGCATTGCCTTTTAAATTGTTTAACTTGGGTCAAACATTTCGGGTAGCCTTCCACAAGCTTCCCACAATAAGTTGGGTGAATTTTAGCCCATTCCTCCTGACAGAGCTGGTGTAACTGAGTCAGGTTTGTAGGCCTCCTTGCTCGCACATGCTTTTTCAGTTCTGCCCACAGATTTTCTATGGGATTGAGGTCAGGGCTTTGTGATGGTCACTCCAATACCTTGACTTTGTTGTCCTTAAGCCAATTTGCCACAACTTTGGAAGTATGCTTGGGGTCATTGTCCATTTGGAAGACCCATTTGCGACCAAGCTTTAACTTCCTGACTGATGTCTTGATGTTGCTTCAATATATCCACATAATTTTGCTTCCTCATGATGTCATCTATTTGGTGAAGTGCACCTGTCCCTTCTACAGCAAAGCACCCCCACAACATGATGCTGCCACCCCTGTGCTTCATGGTTGGGATGGTGTTCTTTGGCTTGCAAACATCCCCCGTTTTCCTCCAAACATAAAGATGGTCATTATGGCCAAACAGTTCTATTTTTCTTTCATCAGACCAGAGGACATTTCTCCAAAAAGTAAAATCTTTGTCCCCATGTGCAGTTGCAAACCGTCGTCTGGCTTTTTTCTGGCGGTTTTGGAGCAGAGGCTTCTTCCTTGCTGAGTGGCCTTTCAGGTTATGTCAATATAGGACTCGTTTTACTGTGGATATAGATACTTTTGTACCTGTTTTCTCCAGCATCTTCACAAGGTCCTTTGCTGTTGTTCTGGGATTGATTTGCACTTTTCGCACCAAAGTACGTTCATCTCTAGGAGACAGAACGCGTCTCCTTCCTGAGCGGTATGACGGCGGCGTGGTTCCATGGTGTTTATACTTGCGTACTATTGTTTGTACAAATGAACGTGGTACCTTCGTGCATTTGAAAATTGCTCCCAAGGATGAACCACACTTGTGGAGGTCTACAATTTTTTTTCTGAGGTCTTGGCTGATTTCTTTTGATTTTCCCATGATGTCAAGCAAAGAGGCATGGAGTTTGAAGGTAGGCCTTGAAATACATCCACAGGTACACCTCCAATTTACTCAAATTATGTTAATTAGCCTATCAGAAGCTACTAAAGCCATGACATAATTTGGGGGAATTTTCCAAGCTGTTTAAAGGCACAGTCGACTTAGTGTATGTAAACTTCTGACCCACTGGAATTGTGATACAGTGAAATAATCTGTCTGTAAACAATTGTTGGAAAAATTTGGGAGGCGCACAGCGATGCGGTATGGAGCTCAATTTGGTCTCTGCGTACCTTTCGGAGGGTCCGCAATTGCGTCAAACCATCCATACGGCTCCAACCACATTTCTGATCAAGCATGAATTGGCTCTTAATCCTGCGGTAGGACTGACTAATTGCGGCCAGCACTAGAAGGTCAAACGAACAACTAGGAGCCAATTTATGCCTTTTTAAATGAACGAGTCACTCAGAAAACAAATCATGACTCTCGAGTCAGTAAAAAGAGTTTTTCAAAAATAACAAATTGTTTGCAAACTGCACATCATTAGAAGGAAACCTGTCAGATTTCACCATGAGGCCAATGTTGACTTTAAAACAGTTACAGAGTTTAATGGCATCAACAATCAACAACATTGAAGTTACTCCATAATATTAACCTAATTGACAGAGTGAAAAAAGGGAGACTGTACAGAATAACAATATTCCAAAACATGCATTCTGTTTGCAATAATGCATTGTTTGGGGCAAATCCAACACAACACTGAGTACCGCTCTTCATATTTTCAAGCATAGCGGTGGCTGCATCATGTTATGGGTATGCTTGTCATTGGCAAGGACTAGGGAGTTTTTTTTATGATAAAGATAAATGTAATAGAGCTAAGCAGTGGCAAAATCCTGGAGGAAAACCTGGTTCAGTCTGCTTTCCAGCAGACATTGGGAGATGGTCACTTTTCAACAGGACAATAACCTAAAACACAAGGCCAAATATACACTGGAGTGAGTTGCTTACCAAGATGACATTGAATGTCCCTGAGTGGCCTAGTTAAAGTTTTGACTTAAATCTATGGCAAGACTTGAAAATGGCTTTCTAGCAATGATCAACAATCAACTTGACAGAACTTGAAGAACTTAAAAAATAGTTATGTGCAAATGTTGTGCAATCCAGGTGTGAATAATTCTTAAGCTGAAATCGCTCACTGCTGTAATCACTGCCAAAGGTGATTCTAACATGTATTCAACCCCCTGAGTCAATACATCTAATCAAGAGTTTCATTTATTAACATATATTTTATTTGACAAATGTTAGAATTTTTCTTCCACTTTGACATTACAGAATATTTTGTGTAGATCGTTTACATTTTTTTTTTAAATTACATCCATTTTAATCCCACTTTGTAACACAACAAAATAAGGTGAAGGGGTGTGAATATTTTCTGAAGGTATCTGCCCTGCATATAGGCCTAACTGATTTTGTGAGCTATAGCTGCATTGATGCAAAATCATATACTTTTATAGGCCTAGAGCACTGTGCCTAGAGCACTGGCCACAGAAGGCAACTGACCTAAAGGCCTCATGTACCCTACAGTAGGCAACTGACCTAAAGGCCTCATGTACCCTACAGTAGGCAACTGACCTAAAGGCCTCATGTAGCCTACAGTAGGCAACTGACCTAAAGGCCTCATGTAGCCTACAGTAGGCTATAACGGATTTGAATGGTTTTGCTTAGCATGCAGTTTACCTGCACGTATGTGTTTCATGTATGCTACAGGTGAGACGGGGGCAGGGAAGACCACTCTCATAGCCAAACTGCAGGGAGTTGAAGAATACATGAAAGGCAGAGGACTGGAGTACCTGTACTTTAACGTTCACGATGATGACATCGATGGTAAGTGTGTCTTTTGGACATAATGAGAAAACAATGAAACAAGATTGATGATTTGTTTGAGTTCATAATATAGCTTGGGTGTCAGTGTATGATGGGTCAGTAGCGATCAATAGGATAGCCTGGTACAATTTCTCCTTTTTGGTGTGATTTGACCCCAAACTGTGTGTGTCTGTGCAGATCATGCTATGTGTAACGCATGGATTCTGGACGGTGACCTGTACCACAAAGGCCTCCAGAAGTTTGCTGTGTGTGGGGAGAACATGGCCGACACTATGGCCCTGCTGGTAGTGGACATGTCCAGGCCGTGGACGGTGCTGGACTCTCTGCAGAAGTGGGCCAGTGTGCTACGAGAACACATCGACAAGCTCCGAGTCAACCCAGAGACACTGAGGGACATGGAACAGAGATGTACGTCTATGAATCTGCGAGAGAGACGTTCTTACTTTATAACATTAAAGACTGAAATAGCTACTTCAACAGTATTTCTTTAAAACTTTGATTAGCCTTGAGATGTAAACTATAAAGTTAATCGAGATGAATTGTTCTGAGTTTGAATTAAAAAGGGTAAAATAGCACTCTAAAACGGAATCTCTTCCACCCTCTCCCCTACCGCTAGTGGTCCGACAGTTCCAGGAGTACACAGAGCCAGCGGGCGACCACAGCGCCTCTCCCAAGAGGAGGAACCCCGTGGCTGGGGAGGCTGAGGAGGAGTGTGTGGTGCTTCCCTTGGGAGAGAACACACTCACACACAACCTGGGCGTGCCTGTTATGGTGGTGTGTACAAAGGTAAGGTGGTCAAACCTCTGGCATTAGGGAAAGAAATGAACTTGCCTTGTTAACTCAACTTATCAAAGGATACTTTCAGTGGCATTGGTATGGTTTCTTTATTCATACATGTGTATAAAGGATACTTTCAGTGGCATTGGTATGGTTTCTTTATTCATACATGTGTATAAAGAATACTTTCAGTGGCATTGGTATGGTTTCTTTATTCATACATGTGTATAAAGGATACTTTCAGTGGCATTGGTATGGTTTCTTTATTCATACATGTGTATAAAGGACGGAAAATCTGTCATTTTGTTTTACACTATTTCTCATTTCCTCCGCTTTCAATTTCTTTTTCATTCTTGTCTTGTGTGGCTTACCCTCTCTCTCTCTCAGTATTCTCTTTCTCTCTCTTCACTTCCCTCCTTTGCAGTGTGACACATTTCTCAGTCTAGAGAAAGAGCATGACTACCGGGAAGAACACTTTGACTTCATCCAGTCTCACATTCGACACTTCTGTCTGCAGTGTATCCTTCTGCCTCACCGACTGCTTTCCTCACCTAACAGTTGCCATTCCTCTGGCCTTATTCTTTCAAACTAATGTATTTTCATATTTTCTTAGATGTACCAACGATGTGCAGGCACCAGTTTCAGGTTTTTCTTTCTTGTGTGAAGTGAGCATGGTTTTTCTTAGCTAGGTAGTAGAGGGGTCTTTAAGATATCGTTGGCCATTCTAGCAATAATATTATCCTTGACAAGTGGTGGCCTCTCAGATGGCGCAGCGCTGCTATACACGTCAATGAAGGAAAACAAAAATCTAGACCTATTGTATAAATACCTGGTCCATAGATTATACGGGTTTCCCTTTGACATGCTGGCCCAGGTGGTGGACAAAGACTCCGTATTCATGTAAGTGTGACTGTGTTCTCACTAATGAAACATTTAGACTTTTTCTCATGTGCTGTTGACAATGACATTAGTTATTTTTATATATATATATATATATATATATATATATATATTTTTTTTTTTTTAATGCTTTTGTGGTTCATTGTCTTCCAGCCCATCAGGATGGGATAATGAAAAAAAGGTTGCTATTTTATATGAAAACTTTCAGTCGTTGAAAAGGGAAGACAAGTTTGAGGAGGTTATCGTCCAGCCTCCTGTTAGAAAGGTAATATCACTCCCAGATCTTCTTATTTTTGGCACAGACATGATGTATTATAAACAAGTGTAATTTAACAGACCTTTTAACTGACCTACACTCTAGGGGTAGTATCTTGGAGTTGATTGAAATTGTGACTGAATCCAAAATCCTTAGCCCTGATCAGGGTCAGAGGTTACTACTGGCATGCAGGGTTGGTGCTGTGCCTGGGTGGACTGGGGGATTCTGGGTGTTTGCTCTCTCCAGTCCTCTCTGGACTTTAATGGGCCCCGGGATGAGTACCATAATCTCAAATAACATCAGATTACCAGGATGAGCCTGGCTGTACTCGGATTACAGTGCCAAGACCAGGCAAATATGTACTTAATCGGATGTACACTAAACTAACACATTAGGATGACTTGCATGTCATTTTGTGGAGAAAGGGTATATAGGTATGTGTTTGTTTATGATTAGTTTTTTTGTGCAGTTTGTACATGAAAAGGAACTAGGTGCGGAGGATGACCAAGTGTTTCTCCTAAAGCTTCAGGTAAGTGAGAATGTACAGTATATATTTGTACAGCTGGTATGACCCAAAACATTACTTTGATAATATTGCATAATGCTAATCTGACATCAGCTGTGATAACAGTTTATTTCTGCCAGTTGCCATATGAATTAGGTTAGTCGTATTAAGGGCTTCAGACTCTATCTGGACTCTCACACTGACATGCTCTGTGTTGTCTATTAACAGACCCTGTTGTCTAAGCAGCCCCCAGCGGCAGCAGGCAGACCAGTGGTAAGTGTCTGGGGAAACATGCTACTGTAAAGCACCTAAAGAGTTCATGTAAATCTTCTGATATATGCAATTAATGATCCTCTACTCCTTCCTGTCTCTTCTCTTTCTCTCCCCTCCCTTCTCATTCTCTCTACTGTTCCTGTATCATCCCTCCTTCATTCCTCCTCCTCCTCATCTCAGGACACCACAAACAGAGCACCCACTGGCTCTCCTCGGGTGTCAAATCGCTCGGCAACAGCAAACGTGGCCAATGTGATGCCCATGCAAACAGGTACTCAGACCATTGATCCCCGATAACTCATTCTACTAAAATGACAAAGATTAGCTTTGGCACCAGTATTAAGTTTGCACCTACTGTGCATTTGGAAAGTATTCAGACCCTTGACTTTTTACACATTTTGTTACGTTGCAGCATAAAATTTTTTTTGATTTTAATTAAAAAAAAATCCTAATTCATCTACACACAATACCCCATAATGACAAACAAAAACATGTTTGTAGAAGTTTTTGCCAACGTATATAAATAAAACGGAACTATCACATTTACATAAGTATTCAGACCCTTTACGCCAGGGGTGTCAAACTCATTTCGCATCGTGGGCCACATACGGCCTAGGGAGATGTCAAGTGGGCCGGACCATTAAAATTATACCATACTCTGCTATAAATAACCAAAATATCATGTCTTTCCTTTGTTTTGGTGTAAAGAAGCACAAGAACATTAGGAAAATATTGAAATTTAATGAACTATCCTTTTACAAAACATTTCATGAAACACCTCATATTTCCTTAGACAAATGTGCAATTTACTTTTATCATTCACAAATATGCATTGCAACTGATCCCACTGATTGTACAAAGGCACAAAACTTTAATTGGTACTGAAAAATATAGTAATGCACTTTAAGATTAAATGAGACTTTTAAAGAAAGGAATTTTTAAACCACTTACACATACGCATATAAAATCTAAATGTAATCCCTGCGTACACCTTACAAACTAAGGAGAGTGATTTTAAATGTGTAATGAAGAAAGTGTTCGCCTGTCCTGTAAATCTGTAAACTTCATACATGAAACATACATACACATACAATACATACTGAAAATGGATGAAAGTTGACTGCTGTTTCCTCAGACCCGCCAGCAATTCGTTAATCTTATCTCTTCTCAGTTGTCCTTGCAAGCCGTCATATTTTTCGCTGTGATGAGTCTCGTAGTGGCGTCGAATATTATATTCCTTCAATACCGAAACTTGTTGCAAACACACCAAGCACGAAGGTTTTCCGTGCATCTCTGTAAATAAATAGGACGTGGTCCATTTTTCTTTGAAAATTCTACACTCCTTATCTACTTTTCTCCGTTTGGATAACGACATTTTGGCTAATGAGGGTGTAGCGGAGAGGTAGAGACCAAGGTATTAACAACGTCGTAACAAGCAGCAGATGGCGCATTGATACCGTCTGCTGTTTTCAGTCTGTCTCAGTGATGCGGCTTGTCTTCTACTCTGATGGAAAGAGTGCGCCCCTTAGCGGATAATCCATGAATTGCAGCGAATTAAAAATATTAATTCCATGTCTTTTATGCATTTTTTCCACTTTCAAATTATCCTGCGGGCCTGATCGAACCTCCTTGGGGGCCGGTTCCGGCCCGCGGGCCGTATGTTTGACACCCCTGCTTTACGCAGTTCTTTGTTGAAGCACCTTTGGCAGTGATTACAGCTTCGAGTCTTTTTTGGGTATGACGCTTCAATCTTGGCACACCTGTATTTGGGGAGTTTCTCCCATTTTTCTCTGCAGATCCTCTCAAGTTCTGTCAGGTTTGATGGGGAGCGTTGCTGCACAGTTATTTTTAGGTATCTTCAGAGATGTTCGATAGGGTTCATGTCCGGGCTCTGGCTGGGCCGCTCAAGGACATATAGAGTGTCCTTGAGTGGAACCAGAGACTTGTCCCAAAGCCACTCCTGCATTTGTCTTGGCTGTGTGCTTAGGGTTGTTGTCTTGTTGGAAGGTGAACATTCGCCCCAGTCTGAGGTCCTGGGCGCTCTGGAGCAGGTTTTCATCAAGGATTTCTCTGTACTTTGCTCCGTTTATCTTTCCCTCGATCCTGACTAGTCTCTCCGTCCCTGCTACTGAAAAACAACCCCACAGCATGATGCTGCCACCACCATGCTTCACCGTAGTGATGGTACCAGGATTCCTCCAGACGTGACGCTTGGCATTCAGGCCAAAGAATTCAATCTTAGTTTCATCAGACCAGAGAATCTTGTTCCTCATGGTCTGAGAGTCCTTTAGGTGCCTTTTGGCAAACTCCAAGCGGGCTGTCATGTGCCTTTTACTGAGGATTGGCTTCCGTCTGGCCACTCTACCATAAAGTTCTGATTGGTGGAGTGCTGCAGAGATGGTTGTTCTTCTGGAAGGTTCTCCCATCTCCACAGAGGAACTCTGGAGCTCTGTCAGTCACCATCGGGTTCTTGGTCACCTCCCTGAACAAGGCCCTTCTCCCGCGATTGGTCAGTTTGGACTTGCGGCCAGCTCTAGGAAGAGTCTTGGTGGTTCCAAACTTATTCCATTTAATAATGAGAGATGTCACTGTGTTCTTGGGGACCTTCAATGCTGCAGAAATGTTTTGGTACCCTTCCCCAGATCTGTGCCTCAACACAATCCTGTCTCATGAGCTCTACGGACAATTCCTTCGACCTCATGGCTTGGTTTTTTGCTCTAACATGCACTGTCAACTGTGGGACCTTATAAAGACGAGTGTGAGCCTTTCCAAATCATGTCCAATCATCAATTAAATTTACCACAAGTGGACTCCAAGTTGTAGAAACATCTCAAGGATGATCAATGAAAACAAGATGCACCTGAGCTCAATTTCGAGTCTCATAGCAAAGGGTCTGAATACCTATGTAAATAAGGTATTTCTGTTTTTTATGTTGATTACATTTGCTAAAAATGTTGGGGTGTTGTGTGTAGATTGAGGATTTTATTTTTATTCAAGCCTATTTAGAATAAGGCTGTAATGTAACAAAATGTGGAAAAAGGGGTCTGAATACTTTCTGAATGCACTGTATATTTTATACATGGGGAATAATACCGTTAGCCTAACTGTTCTTTTTTTAAACAATACCTGCCAACCTTGTCTGTGCAAGTTCGCTGAGTAACTGGGATGTTTTGTCTGTTTGTTTTTGCTGTGCCATTAGGCGGGCAGACCAGCGAGGGCGTGCTGGCTAACTTCTTCAACAGTCTGTTGAGCAAGAAGACCGGGGAAGGGGGCGGGGCCAACAACACGCCCAGAACAGTCCGGAAATCAGGTACTGCTCCACACATGGAAGATCTGTTACTCTTTTGTCATACACCTTCTAGTAAAGTTCTAGGGAGCACAGTGACAGGTATTCTTCCCCAAATTTCCACAGAAAGACTAGAAATAGAAAGCATCCATTCTGTCATCTCACTGTAAGTCCGTCACTGTGTGGTTGTTTAGGTGCACTGTGCACGTGTCCCCCTGATCTCTCCTTTATTAGACTGGCTCGCACTCCTTCCATTGTCTTTACCAGCGGTTCCAAACCTCAGTAACTAAGCTCATAAGGCATTTACAAGTTATATTCTTTAAGAGTTGTTGGTGTAGTAGAGAATTTCCATGGGAACCAGAAGGTGAGCAGTCATTGATCAAATCAATCAGAAATCAATCCGGTTTAATACAAGTTGCAACAGGGAGACAATCTCCAGCATGGAACATTTCCATCTGGCCTTCTCTAAGCAGGCCCTATGTTCTAATCTCACAACACCAGTGTTCTGTGAACACCCGCCGAGAGGCTTGTAGGAAGTCACCGCATCATGTGCTAGTGCTACAGAATACAATAACAAGCAGTGTCCTCGTACCTCCAGTCTGGCATCAATCACTATCAACAGATATGAGCACAATCCATAACATTCAGTATCAAGTCTAGTGACCAGCAACCCATAAACAATGAGTGTCCTAAATAAAACACTCTAAATCATGTGTATTACATAAAGGGAGAACATATAAATAAGTATTGTGGTAATATGAACTTTATTCATCTGAAATATTCCCATTACAAATGGCTACATATCAACACAAGTTCAGAGATGGATGGATGTACTAATCTTACACGGAACAAAAATATATAAATACAACATGCAACAATTGAAAAGATTTTACAAGGTACAGTTCACAAAAGGAAATCAGTCAATTGAAATAAATAAATTAGGCCCTAATCTATGGATTTCACATAACTGGGAACACAGATACAGTTGGGCAAAAAAGTATTTAGTCAGCCACCAATTGTGCAAGATCTCCCACTTAAAAAGATGAGAGGCCTGTCATTTTCATCATAGGTACACTTCAACTATGACAGACAAAATGAGAAAAAAAATCCAGAAAATCACATTGTAGGATTTTTAATGAATTTATTTGCAAATTATGGTGGAAAATAAGTATTTGGTCAATAACAAAAGTTTATCTCAATACTTTGTTATATACCCTTTGTTGGCAATGACAGAGGTCAAACGTTTTCTGTAAGTCTTCACAAGGTTTTCACACACTGTTGCTGGTATTTTGGCCCATTCCTCCATGCAGATCTCCTCTAGAGCAGTGATGTTTTGGGGCTGTTGCTGGGCAACACGGACTTTCAACTCCCTCCAAAGATTTTCTATGGGGTTGAGATCTGGAGACTGGCTAGGCCACTCCAGGACCTTGAAATGCTTCTTACGAAGCCACTCCTTCGTTGCCCGGGCGGTGTGTTTGGGATCATTGTCATGCTGAAAGACCCAGCCACGTTTCATCTTCAATGCCCTTGCTGATGGAAGGAGGTTTTCACTCAAAATCTCACGATACATGGCCCCATTCATTCTGTCCTTTACACGGATCAGTCGTCCTGGTCCCTTTGCAGAAAAACAGCCCCAAAGCATGATGTTTCCACCCCCATGCTTCACAGTAGGTATGGTGTTCTTTGGATGCAACTCAGCATTCTTTGTCCTCCAAACACGACGAGTTGAGTTTTTACCAAAAAGTTCTATTTTGGTTTCATCTGACCATATGACATTCTCACAATCTTCTTCTGGATCATCCAAATGCTCTCTAGCAAACTTCAGACGGGCCTGGACATGTACTGGCTTAAGCAGGGGGACACGTCTGGCACTGCAGGATTTGAGTCCCTGGCGGCGTAGTGTGTTACTGATGGTAGGCTTTGTTACTTTGGTCCCAGCTCTCTGCAGGTCATTCACTAGGTCCCCCCGTGTGGTTCTGGGATTTTTGCTCGCCGTTCTTGTGATCATTTTGACCCCACGGGATGAGATCTTGCGTGGAGCCCCAGATCGAGGGAGATTATCAGTGGTCTTGTATGTCTTCCATTTCCTAATAATTGCTCCCACAGTTGATTTCTTCAAACCAAGCTGCTTACCTATTGCAGATTCAGTCTTCCCAGCCTGGTGCAGGTCTACAATTTTGTTTCTGGTGTCCTTTGACAGCTCTTTGGTCTTGGCCATAGTGGAGTTTGGAGTGTGACTCTTTGAGGTTGTGGACAGGTGTCTTTTATACTGATAACAAGTTCAAACAGGTGCCATTAATACAGGTAACGAGTGGAGGACAGAGGAGCCTCTTAAAGAAGAAGTTACAGGTCTGTGAGAGCCAGAAATCTTGCTTGTTTGTAGGTGACCAAATACTCATTTTCCACCATAATTTGCAAATTAATAAATTAAAAATCCTACAATGTGATTTTCTGGATTTTTTTTCTCATTTTGTCTGTCATAGTTGAAGTGTACCTATGATGAAAATTACAGGCCTCTCTCATCTTTTTAAGTGGGAGAACTTGCACAATTGGTGGCTGACTAAATACTTTTTTGCCCCTCTGTATACATCTGTTGGTCACAGATACCTTTTTTTAAAGTAGTTAATAGTTCTGTCCTAAATTACCCTTTTTTGTTTTTGCTGGTTTTCAACCTTCTTTTAATAATCATGATGTAATCTATAATTGTCTAATGATGTGGAGGGTAGATCAATTGATCATAACTGACTTCTCAATACGGATTGTATTTTAGAGCCCCTTGCCTGTCCATTGTGTGTGTTAGTTAGTGGATGCTGGCCCCGCTAAGGTCGGTGTATCATGTAACTCTCCTGCATGCGTTCATATTCATGGAGCATGCTCACTCTGTTGCCATATTACCATTGAACAAACCCTTATTTTATGTTGTACTTGGTCAATTAGACAGAACGACCTGTTTCCCTGCCCTTGTGTTGCCTTATTTGAATGCCTGCACACACAGCGCCTGCCTGGCCCAAATGATTGGCTGGGTGCTCCATCGGCTCCCCAGACATCAGACAGGTCTGCCACTAACAGACAGCACAGAGCTCATGTCCTCCATCTCCTCTCTGGCTGTGGACATGTATCTGGGTCTTCAAGGCCTTAGTAGTTGGTTACAACTAATTTCCTTGTTTTCAGAATTTGATGTATCAGTTTGTTTCAAATGTGTGTTTTATTTGTCGTTTTCAAATGCTGCCACAAAGAGAGTACAACTGCAGACTGATCTTTGTCCCAATACTAGTAATTGGTTGAAAGTGTATTTTTAACACCTACACCTATTTTGTAAACTCTTCCAGCGTCAAAGGTGGGACTAGACGGTGAGCCAGAGGCGTCCTCCCCGACCTCATCCTCACCCCCAGCCGACATGGAGGAGTCCTGAACCCCCAAACCCTAACCCTCCCTGCCACCACACACCCACACGCACACACACTCGCTGGGTCCTCTCCCTCTTTAGACCCTCGACTGTCAGATGGATCAGAAGCTGGACTGGAAACAGAACAGAGCGGTCTTGGAGCGGTTGCCGTGAGACCGAGCCTTGCATGCCAATCCGTTGAAACACCACCAAAGCAAAACAACATGGATTTACTGAAAACCATCAATGTATTATATAGAAGATAAGCTCACAGGATATTGGAGGGAAATGGAGTAAGTCTGACTCGATGTTGCTTTATTTTAGAGCAACATTAAAATGAGAGGAACTGGATATCTTGCGGGTGGTCTTGAAGCCACTGTGACAAGTGCACATCCTTGATGTCACTCTGAGCACTGTGGCTGTCTGCGAGGATGTTTTCAAAGTGGAGGAGATTGATGTTTGCCATTTGTGGAGATGGGTCTTTGGTAGACACCAGTTCCATTGTTATGTTGTCATAATGCACTGGAACGCTGATGGATGAAGACTGCTGTACAATCAGGCAGAATGATTGAAATAGTGTTTTAGTGCTTATAATGGTCATAATCAAGAGGTCTGTTATAACTCAAGAATCCAGAGTCAAGGATGATGCTCTAAAACCAGGGAAATTAATTTTATTTTTATTTTTTACTTGTGTGTTCATTTGCATGGTTTGGATTAGGGATTAGGCAGACCACTGGAGTGTTTTATTGGCATAGGGGAATCATCTATCACAATCTTAAAGTAGTCAAGTTCTCATGAACTATTCAACTGTTAAATCTGCCATTATTCAATAAAGCTGTATTACTAATCAGGACTCTGCTTTTGTCTCTGTCATGTTTCTTTAGGCCTACGGTACCTCTTGCATGGTGCAATAGCCAATGGTATTGTATAACTTGCACCACTATTATTGAGTTGTATCCTGGTGCTGGCCGGGAAGTCTGAAAGACGAAAATGAGACGAGGTCACGGAACGGGGTGCTAAGAAAATCATTGTCGTTCAGTTTCAAATAGGGAGAAGATCTTGATGAAACGGGGAGACATCCAGTGGAGGTGGTGAGCAACACTGGGCTGTGATTGGAGCAGAGATGGATAGAAAGTTCGGGAGGTTAGGATTGAGTGAGGAAGTAGGAGAGGTTGTGTCTGCTAAAAGTGAACTTTTACAAGCCGTGTAAGAGAGTTGCTGGTCCTTGGAAATGTAGAAGGTAAAGATAGGAGACGGGTAATGTGGTGGTGGGATTTTAATGCTCATAGTACGCTCTGGGGAGGGTTACAGACTGATAGGAGACGGGTAATGTGGTGGGGGGATTTTAATGCTCATAGTACGCTCTGGGGAGGGTTACAGACTGATAGGAGACGGGTAATGTGGTGGGGGGATTTTAATGCTCATAGTACGCTCTGGGGAGGGTTACAGACTGATAGGAGACGGGTAATGTGGTGGGGGGATTTTAATGCTCATAGTACGCTCTGGGGAGGGTTACAGACTGATAGGAGACGGGTAATGTGGTGGGGGGATTTTAATGCTCATAGTACGCTCTGGGGAGGGTTACAGACTGATAGGAGACGGGTAATGTGGTGGGGGGATTTTAATGCTCATAGTATGCTCTGGGGAGGGTTACAGACTGATAGGAGACGGGTAATGTGGTGGGGGGATTTTAATGCTCATAGTATGCTCTGGGGAGGGTTACAGACTGATAGGAGACGGGTAATGTGGTGGGGGGATTTTAATGCTCATAGTACGCTCTGGGGAGGGTTACAGACTGATAGGAGACGGGTAATGTGGTGGGGGGATTTTAATGCTCATAGTACGCTCTGGGGAGGGTTACAGACTGATAGGAGACGGGTAATGTGGTGGGGGGATTTTAATGCTCATAGTACGCTCTGGGGAGGGTTACAGACTGATAGGAGACGGGTAATGTGGTGGGGGGATTTTAATGCTCATAGTACGCTCTGGGGAGGGTTACAGACTGATAGGAGACGGGTAATGTGGTGGGGGGATTTTAATGCTCATAGTATGCTCTGGGGAGGGTTACAGACTGATAGGAGACGGGTAATGTGGTGGGGGGATTTTAATGCTCATAGTACGCTCTGGGGAGGGTTACAGACTGATAGGAGACGGGTAATGTGGTGGGGGGATTTTAATGCTCATAGTACGCTCTGGGGAGGGTTACAGACTGATAGGAGACGGGTAATGTGGTGGGGGGATTTTTAATGCTCATAGTACGCTCTGGGGAGGGTTACAGACTGATAGGAGACATACAAGTGTTGGAGGAACTACTGGATGAGAAAGGCCTTGTGAGTTTTAATGACGGGCGGGGAACCAGGGTTGACCCAGTAACTGGAATGGAATCTGCTCTGGATCTTACTTTATTCTCAAGTTGAATGGCAGGCAGATGTAGTTGGGAGGTTTTGGATCTACAGGGGGTAGTGATCACTATCCTGTCCTGTTGACTGTAGGATTGAGGGAGGAAGAATCAGTAGGAAATGGATTGAGGAGATGGATATTTGGGGAAGCGGAGTGGGATCAGTTTCAGGATTTGAGTGAACAGGAGCTGTCTCAGGTTGATCTCAGTCCAGATATAGAAACAGTCAATGATGGAGTAAGAGGTGCAATAGTAGGAGTCGCAAGGCAGGTGATTCCTATGGGTACAGGGGGGAGAAGGAGTAACGCAGGTGATTCCTATGGGTACAGGGGGGGGGAGAAAGAGTAACGCAGCTGATTCCTATGGGTACAGGGGGGAGAAGGAGTAACGCAGGTGATTCCTATGGGTACAGGGGGGAGAAGGAGTAACGCAGCTGATTCCTATGGGTACAGGGGGGGAGAAAGAGTAACGCAGGTGATTCCTATGGGTACAGGGGGGAGAAAGAGTAACGCAGGTGATTCCTATGGGTACAGGGGGGAGAAAGAGTAACGCAGGTGATTCCTATGGGTACAGGGGGGAGAAAGAGTAACGCAGGTGATTCCTATGGGTACAGGGGGGGAGAAAGAGTAACGCAAGTGATTCCTATGGGTACAGGGGGGAGAAAGAGTAACGCAGGTGATTCCTATGGGTACAGGGGGGAGAAGGAGTAACGCAGGTGATTCCTATGGGTACAGGGGGGGGAGAAAGAGTAACGCAAGTGATTCCTATGGGTACAGGGGGGAGAAAGAGTAACGCAAGTGATTCCTATGGGTACAGGGGGGGGGGAGAAAGAGTAACGCAGGTGATTCCTATGGGTACAGGGGGGAGAAGGAGTAACGCAGGTGATTCCTATGGGTACAGGGGGGAGAAGGAGTAACGCAGGTGATTCCTATGGGTACAGGGGGGGGGAGAAAGAGTAACGCAGGTGATTCCTATGGGTACAGGGGGGAGAAAGAGTAATGCAGGTGATTCCTATGGGTACAGGGGGGAGAAGGAGTAACGCAGGTGATTCCTATGGGTACAGGGGGGGGAGAAAGAGTAACGCAAGTGATTCCTATGGGTACAGGGGGGAGAAAGAGTAACGCAAGTGATTCCTATGGGTACAGGGGGGGGGGAGAAAGAGTAACGCAGGTGATTCCTATGGGTACAGGGGGGAGAAGGAGTAACGCAGGTGATTCCTATGGGTACAGGGGGGAGAAGGAGTAACGCAGGTGATTCCTATGGGTACAGGGGGGGGGAGAAAGAGTAACGCAGGTGATTCCTATGGGTACAGGGGGGAGAAAGAGTAATGCAGGTGATTCCTATGGGTACAGGGGGGAGAAAGAGTAACGCAGCTGATTCCTATGGGTACAGGGGGGAGAAAGAGTAACGCAGCTGATTCCTATGGGTACAGGGGAGAGAAAGAGTAACGCAGGTGATTCCTATGGGTACAGGGGGGAGAAGGAGTAACGCAGGTGATTCCTATGGGTACAGGGGGGAGAAGGAGTAACACAGGTGATTCCTATGGGTACAGGGGGGGGGGGGGGGGGGGGGAGAAAGAGTAACGCAGGTGATTCCTATGGGTACAGGGGGGAGAAAGAGTAATGCAGGTGATTCCTATGGGTACAGGGGGGAGAAAGAGTAACGCAGCTGATTCCTATGGGTACAGGGGGGAGAAAGAGTAACGCAGGTGATTCCTATGGGTACAGGGGGGAGAAAGAGTAACGCAGGTGATTCCTATGGGTACAGGGGGGAGAAAGAGTAACGCAGGTGATTCCTATGGGTACAGGGGGGGGAAAGAGTAACGCAGGTGATTCCTATGGGTACAGGGGGGAGAAAGAGTAACGCAGGTGATTCCTATGGGTACAGGGGAGAGAAAGAGTAACGCAGGTGATTCCTATGGGTACAGGGGGGAGAAAGAGTAACGCAGATGATTCCTATGGGTACAGGGGAGAGAAAGAGTAACGCAGGTGATTCCTATGGGTACAGGGGAGAGAAAGAGTAACGCAGGTGATTCCTATGGGTACAGGGGGGAGAAAGAGTAACGCAGCTGATTCCTATGGGTACAGGGGGGGAGAAAGAGTAACGCAGGTGATTCCTATGGGTACAGGGGGGAGAAAGAGTAACGCAGGTGATTCCTATGGGTACAGGGGGGAGAAAGAGTAACGCAGGTGATTCCTATGGGTACATGGGGGAGAAAGAGTAACGCAGGTGATTCCTATGGGTACAGGGGGGAGAAAGAGTAACGCAGGTGATTCCTATGGGTACAGGGGGGAGAAAGAGTAACGCAGGTGATTCCTATGGGTACAGGGGGGAGAAAGAGTAACGCAGGTGATTCCTATGGGTACAGGGGGGAGAAAGAGTAACGCAGGTGATTCCTATGGGTACAGGGGGGGAGAAAGAGTAACGCATGTGATTCCTATGGGTACAGGGGGGAGAAAGAGTAACGCAGGTGATTCCTATGGGTACAGGGGGGAGAAAGAGTAACGCAGGTGATTCCTATGGGTACAGGGGGGAGAAAGAGTAACATAGGTGATTCCTATGGGTACAGGGGGGAGAAAGAGTAACGCAGGTGATTCCTATGGGTACAGGGGGGAGAAAGAGTAATGCAGGTGATTCCTATGGGTACAGCGGAGAGAAAGAGTAACGCAGGTGATTCCTATGGGTACAGGGGGGAGAAAGAGTAACGCAGGTGATTCCTATGGGTACAGGGGAGAGAAAGAGTAACGCAGGTGATTCCTATGGGTACAGGGGGGAGAAAGAGTAACGCAGGTGATTCCTATGGGTACAGGGGGGAGAAAGAGTATTGCAGGTGATTCCTATGGGTACAGGGGGGAGAAGGAGTATTGCAGTCCCCTGGTGGAGTGTAGAGCAGCAGTGAAGAGTAGGAACAGGACTTTCAGAATGTTGAAAAGGACCCATAATTACCAGCACCTGATACAGTATAAACAAGCACAAGCAGTAGTAAGGGGGATCATTAGGACAGCTAAGAGGGAGTGTTGGCACCAGTTCTGTGGAAACAAAGGCAGGACCACTCCTGTGTGAGAGGTATGGGGGATGATTAAGAGGATGAGTGGGGTCAGAAGAGATTGGGATCTCCCTGTGCTGAAAAGGGGGAGATGTTAGCCCAGGCATTTGTGAAGGTGCACAGCTCAAATCATCTGACAGAAGAGGAGCAGGGTGGGAGAGAGAGGGTCAGAGGAGAACATCCGGGGGTCCTGGATCAGAGAGAGATGGTGGGGGATACATTGAATGGCCCTTTTACGTTGGCTGAGATGAAGAGCTAAAGCTGGGGTAACATCTCCTGGGAAGGATGAGATGTGTTACATCATGATGGCTCATCTCAGTGACACTGCAATGGGGAAAGTATTGGGCCTTTACGATAAGGTGGGGCAGGAAGGGAAACTGCCTGGAAGTTGGAAACAGGCAGTAGTGGTGTCAATACGGAAACCAGGGAAAGACCCTACTAGTCCTTCAAGCTATAGGCCGATAGCGTTGACATCTCACGTATGTAAACTATAGAAAAGCTGGCGTACTTTCTGTTGAGGACTGATGTCACCAGATCAAAGTGGGTTCAGGAAAGGCAGGGGAACGATGGATCCTGCACTGTGCCTAGAGTCAGTCATATGGAAGGCTCAGGGAAACAAGGAGGTGGTGGTGGTAGTTCTTTGATGTAGAGAAGGTTTATGATGTGGAAGGAAGGCCTACTTATCAAGCTGGATAACATGGGGGTTGGAGGAAGGGTTTTTAACTGGATAAAGGATTTTCTTTTTGGGGCGATAAATACAAGTGAAGGTGGGGAACTCTGTCAGAAAAGTTAGATAATGGTCCCCCCCCCCCCCCCCCCAGCGCAGTGTCATTAGTCCTTTGTTGTTCTCCGTTATGATTGATGATGTATTCTCCCAGGTGAGACCTGATAATGGGAGGTCATTGTTTGCAGATGATGGGGCACTGTGGAAGAGTGGGAGAAATATTACCCATACAGCCAGGAGAGTTCAAGAAGTGATTCGTAAAGTAGAGCAGTGGTCCCTCAGCTGGTGCTTCAAGTTTTCAGTTGAGAAAACAGACTGTCCTCCCCAAGGAAGGTTGGGGAGGAAATATACTTGAAGCTGTATGGAAGGAATCTGGAGAGGGTGGGAAGGGTTTAGGTTCCTGGGGGTCTGGTTTGACACTCAAATGACATGGGCGGAGCATATTAACTGTGTAGTTGTCAAAGGAAAGAAAATATTGAGTGTGATGCGTTGCTTGTCAGGAATGAAGTAACAGATAGAATGGTGTTGAAAATGATATATATAGCGCTGTTAAGGTCATCAGTGGATTATGGAAGTATAGCATATGGCTCAGCAGGTCAGACATCTTTAAAAAAGCTGGATGTTATCCAGGCTCAAGCCCTAAGAACATGTTGTGGAGCCCTTAGGACCTCCCGGTGGCAGCGATGCAGGTAGATTTGGGAGAGATGCTGTTAAAGTTAAGAAAACAACAGTTAGCCATGACATATTGGGTAAATCTACAAGGACACAAGGTTACACATCCTACAAAAAGGGTGCTCCTAGAGTGCTGGGATTATGAACAGAAATCTGAATACAACTTTGGGTGGATAGGCAATTGCATGGCGAGAGAGATGGGGTTGTTTGGGAGGGAGTTTAGCCCCTCTGTTGTTCTTCCTGCTATCCCACCTTGGTTTCTCCCTCAGACAGTGATAGATCTAGGGTTGCTTGAGAAGGTAAGAGATGTTGAGGAAGGAGTAGATTCAGTTGTAAGTAAACATTTAAGAACACAATGCTATGCTTTCTTGAATATATTCACAGATGGATCAAAGGACCCTAAAACAGGAAGGACCGGAGCAGCTTTTAAGTGTTCCTGAGTTTAAGGTGGCGGTGACGAAAAGAGCAACGGATCATTTATCTGTTTATACAATGGAGTTGTTGGCCATACTATTGGCTGCAGAGTGGGTGGAGGAAGTGGGACCAGACAGGGTAGTCATCTGGTCTGACTCCTGTGCAGCACGGGTGAGGGTGCAGCACAGTGCTTGTATAGGGTGAAACAGATGGCGTATTTGTGATCTTCCTCTGGGTACCAGCTCACTTGAGATAGAGGGGAATGAGGTGGTGGATGTTATAAACAAGCAGGCTCTTAAAAATCCTAATGTTGAGATAAATTTGTCAGTAGGTAAAGCCTAGGGGTTAATCAATCAATCAAATGTATTTATAAAGCCCTTTTTTACATCAGCCGATGCCACAAAGTGCTTTACAGAAACCCAGCCTAAAACCCCAAACAGCAAGCAATGCAGATGTAGAAGCACAGTGGCTAGGAAAAACTCTGTAGAAATACCGGAACCTAGGAATAAACCTAGAGAGGAACCAGGCTATGAGGGGTGGCCAGTCTTCTGGCTGTGCCGGGTGGAGATTATAACAGAACATGGCCAAGATGTTCAAACGTTCATAGATGACCAGCAGGGTCAGATAATAATAATCACAGTGGTTGTAGAGGGTGCAACAGGTCAGCACCTCAGGAGTAAATGTCAGTTGGCTTTTCATAGCCGATCATTCAGAGTTAGAGACAGCAGGTGCAGTAGAGAGAGAGAGTCGAAAACAGCAGGTCCAGGACAAGGCAGCACATCCGGTGAACAGGCCATGGCTCCACAGCCGCAGGCAGAACAGCCGAAACCAGAGCAGCAGCATGACCAGGTGGACTGGGGACAGCAAGGAGTCATCGGGCCAGGTAGTCCTGAGGCATGGTCCTAGGGCTCAGGTCCTCCGAGAGAAGAGAGAGAGAAGGAAATGATCATTGTCAGGAGGAGATGGAGACAGTGGAACATGTTCTATTTCAGTGCCAGAAATATGTGAGAGAAAGGGAGCGATTGTTATTAGATTTGAGGAGTAATGAGGCTGAAGAGCCAGGATTAAGTGAACTGCTGGGGAAATCTTCAGGGGATGTGTTATTTAATTATGTATTTCGTTTCCTTAGGGAAATGAGATTATTGGGTAGGATTTAGACCTTCACTGTCTCTGGTCCACACTCCAGTCCAGTTGGTGGCAGTAATGCACCTTAAAGTTGGTTGCCAACCGCCATATAAAATCCAGAAGACGAAGAAGAGTTGTATTCTGAATGCTTTATTTCTGTTCAAGGGATGCAAGGGGGAGCCTTGATACGGAAGGGGAATGAGCTCGTGAGTCTGATGTAGGACAGGAGGAGGAAATGGCGACTGTGCTTGAATCCAAAAGTACGGCAAGTAAAGTGTGTAATAATGAATGGAAAATAGTGACATCAAAGAATGGAACAAAACAAGCAAAAGTTGTAGTAGAAGACAAGGACCGGTCCAATAAGGCATTTCTTATAAGACTGCATTTTTTGGACAAGGAGATTCATTTTGGAAATCCATTTGTTAATATCGAGTACTGTGAAGAAAGCAGTGGGAAAGGTGGTTTCAATAAAGGTGACTAGAAGCAGCTTTGTTTTGGTTAATTGTGTTGATGAGGAACAGAAGAATCGTGCACTGGATCTGGCTAGATGTATTGATCTTCGGAGCAGGGCGCCTGCCAAAGGAGTTATAGCTGGAGTCTCGTTGGATGTAGATAATGAGTACCTTAGTCAGAAAATCACGTCGCCTGACCCGTATGGTAAATGGAAGGAAGGAGAAAAGCCTGTGGATATTATTGTTATTTGAGGAGACTCTACCTGAATATGTGAAGCTTGGATATGTGAGGTATGTGGTGAGAACATTTGTGTCCAAACCATTACAGTGTGGACATTGTAAAGGATATGGGCACAGGTTATTTTTGCAGACGGAAGAAGTATGATATTGAAGAATCTGTGAATGGAAAATGTTGCAACTGTGGTGGGGATCATACTCCGGACTTCCTTGAGTGCCCTGTTAGGGTGAAGGAGGTCGAGGTGTCAAGGATCAGGGCTGCCAGCGGATCGCCGAGAAGTTTTTGGGGCTCCAAGACTTCACAGCAGAAGCACTACAAGGACTTTTGTCGCTAGGAAATGTCCCGCCCTCACCGGAGGCTTCTGAGGCTGTGTTGGGACCTGATTAGAATGAGTTTTTTACAGAAAAGCATGTTGATTTTGTTTAGTTAATTTCTTTTTTGATAGTTTGTATGATATTTTATTTATTTTTACCCAAATGTTTTCCTTTTTGGGATCCACCTACCTTCACAGTAGGTGGCGGAATGTACATCTAATTGTTGCGAATGTCATTATAGCATAGAAGAAGCCTTTTGACTTGTTTCACAATATTGTTGCGTCACAGTATCCTGTATGAAGACTAGACTGTAGTCTATCTAGGCTAGACTACTCTACTATGGGGGGTGAGAAGTGCCAGAATTAAGCCTTGTGAAGCTGCTGATACCTCTCACGAAGTCACTTAACGTCTTCCTAGCGCCATAAAATACCGCCATGAATTAACATGGACTGTCAATGGAGACCGTTTTTTTCTAAGAAGTCAAACTGCCGACGTGTTCACTTCACGTTCATGTCACGTGACACGTACACGTCATGTAGACGTAGTGTTCACGTCATGTAATGTGGCACTGACACGTCATGTGTCCGTTTGCTTGTAAGTTTATTATGAACGATCTTACCATGAGCGCCTTAAACGTCTACATGTGTTACGCGTCGTGTTAGTTTAAGTGTCTGTTTACTTTATTATTAAAGATCTCACCATGAATGCCTTACATCTAAATATTTTTCATTGCCAGAGTAATCTAATCAATTTCAATTGAAATTTGTCAATTGAATATCACCTCAATACAAAAATGATTAGGCTAGTTGATATCGCAGCCAGCCACCATTACTGTGAAAATATGCCTATTTCTCACATCAATACAGACACAAGCGCTTCTTTGTTGGAGGTAGCCCTATTAAGAAATAAGAGGTAGCCTAGGTCTCTAGTGGCGCATTCAAAAATACTCAGAACTCTGCAATCTCTGACTACCGACTTCAGTGTGTTCAAGACAACTGGGAACTCGGGAAAAAGCAAGCTCAGACTGGGAAAAATAGTTTTGAACGGTCATCCAACTCGGAATTCCAATTCAGAAACTCTGGCATCTTTCTCTGACCTGAAAATCCCTGATATCATGACTTGAACTAGTTTTTTCCCCCAGAGTTTCCAGTTTACCGGTTTAACAGACACAATCACTCTCACCGTGCAATCGTTAGGCTGTACGTTTCTGTGGAGATGTCTTATGGTTAAAAGCAGGGCTCGAATTGCAAAGAGAATGACCTTCAGGTTGTCCTCCCACCATTCCTGGAACCCGTCAAGGGACTTTCCAATGGCAGTCTTGAGGGTGTGGTTGGTCTGTTCATCCAAACCTAGAGGAGGGGTAGGAAAGGGATATCTACTGACAATGGAAGATATTGAAATGTCTGATTATGTACCATGGAAAAACAAATACTAATAGTACCTTGTTTCAGAGTTCACGACCTTGGTCAATCAAGATGACCTCAGGAGTCCCGTAGGTGTTGAAGATGTCCATCATCACCTTGGAGGTGGCCTCACCAGTATTGTCCTTGATGTGTATCATACAAGCACCCTTTTTAAATGGGTTACAGAAGGGAATTTAGAGTTAAGCACGTTCTCTTCCTTAACAGACCTTAATGGGTATTGCCTCCCCCCACTTGGTAAAATAATCGGTCGCCATCAGACACCAGCTGTTGCCATTCCTGGATTTCGTTAAGGGTCCGATGAGGTCCATCCCTAACATATAAAGTCTTAGAGAGAAGATGACTTCATTCTTACCCGTATCTGTCGTTCAGTATGCAGATTTTCATATTTGTAAGTGTATGACACACAATCTATAATATTGAACTCTGCTTTGGTCAAATAAAGCAACCATTACAAAGCAACTTATCAGGGCAAAATTTGTACTGTGACACTTACCGATCATGTGCCATGGTAAAACAACTGATGGGCTTCAACTCTTATGCCAGTCTTCACCCTCTCAAACTTCTGTCAGGCTAGACCTTTAAGCACAAGGTGACAAATTGAAACATTGTGTTCTCTCTGATATGACATTCATTGAAATCATAATAATTTCAGATATAATAGAATGTGATCGATAAACAAAAGGTTATTTTACTTGCCCAGCTGTCCACATCCTTGACAATCCCATGCCAAAAGAAGCGTATGTTGAATTTGGCAATCATGCGCTTCACTCTGAAATGGCCAACATGCATCTCGGTCAGCATGGCCTCCTCCTCCTCAGTGAAAATCACCCTCCTGTGTGGCTGGCCATCCTTCCCCCATAGGTACATGTGATTGCCTAACAAGTTTGAAGACAAGAGTTGTTGAAATACTCAAGTCCAAGTAATTTTGCACGTTTGTCTTTCTTTGTTTCTCTCTGTCTTTCACTCTCTTCCCACCTCTCTCTTTCACTCTCACTTTCATCCTTTCTCCCCCCCCTCCCCCAACCTTATCTCTGTCTGTGTGTCTGTCTAGCAAAGACACCTAGTTAAGGGCAGTTGGAATGACCATAATTGGTAAGACCTATCCATTTGATTGATCAGGGTTAACTTATAGCTAGATACCTCAATATGACAGACATATAACTAAATGTGTAACTAGCAACTTCTAGATGACCAAGTACCTAGATGGAAAATGGTTGTTGAAAAATGGTTGTTCATAGCTAAATCCTTCCAGTTATGTAATAGAAGTTAACCGCTTTACCTCTTGTCGAGATCAGTGGTGCCTTCATAGTACTTCACCTGGTTGGAAAGATCAAATAACATCTCCTTGAGGGATGCCATTGAAGTGCAAGCTACATATAAACAGAAAGCTACAAAAACAGTTAGCTAGCTACATTTACATTTAAGTCATTTAGCAGACGCTCTTATCCAGAGCGACTTACAAGTACATACATTCATACTTTTTTTGTACTGGCCCCCCGTGGGAATCGAACCCACAACCCTGGCGTTGCAAGCGCCATGCTCTACCAACTGAGCCACACGGGGCTAGTTAACATTAGCTAAACAAAACTGTCTGGCTAGCTAGCTGACTAGGGAGGCTGATGTAAGTAAATAAGTAATGTTAGAGTAGCTAGCAATTTCAATCCAAAAGCAGCTTAATTTTTTTTCTTCTATTTAACAATATTTTGTTATTTAAAGACAAATATATGGTAAAGAAAACATGTCAGACTACATACGGAGTCTTCTTCTTTGATACTATGGCGGTTTGGAAAAAAATGTCACAGGCGCATGCCGCCATCCACTGCCCTGGCTGTATATCAGCCCAAATACTTAACAAAATACAAGTAAACAAAAACAAAACCCAACATAATCCTTTATTCAGATTCAACTGCCAACACCCATCCCTACAGGCTCTGGGGCCTGAGAAAGAAAATCATCTTCAGCCAGTATTCTTTGCAATGTTTCGGCAGTGAAGTCCTTGAAACCCAAAGATCTTTTTTTGCAGGGGAACACTATTTGGCATGACAGGCCCTTTAATTGTTCATTTGTTTTCCATAAATGACTACTGTAGTGGAAGGATGAGATGGTGATAATACTCCTGACTGGCTGGCGTTCCCATGGAAGTCCTGGGGTCACTGATGCCAGGAGAGGTGTGAAGACAGATGAAAAGGTGAATCAACTAAATTAATGTTACTATGTGAATTAAATTGTCATGTTTGAATTTTTCAAGAGTTCACAAAGAGCTACACATTTGTATATATTTTATTGTAGTGTAAGTGCTATGGGATGTATTGTTACAGGGAGTGTTGTTTTGTTCGTCGGGCAGCGGATAGTTCAAAGAGGGAGCGACACAAGGATGCACTCCTATCATTTACATTGAGTTGATTAGATTTGAATCTGGCTGTTTTCCGGTCTTTTGTTTTAAGCAATCAAAAGTGCAAAGAAATGTTCATTCAGGTTGGGTATCAGTTTCTGCTTGAATTTGGTAAAAAGGACAGTGAATTTGTTCATACTTTGAGAACTTGCTACCAAGCTCCTGTGTGTATCAGACACACATTGTGTTTTCTCTTAGAGCCTATTCTGAACTGAAGACACGTGTTACCACGTTGTTTTAGCCTATTGGTGATAGTCATATACTTTGTGTTATTATGTCATGTATAATGTATTTCATGTACACTGTCATTTTTTGTGTCAATTATTTCATGCTATTAGTTAAATAGAGTAACTTCATTCCTCCTTTTACAGAGTAATTATTTTATTGACTAAATGCTTCTAATTTAGAAGGTCTATTGGTAGTTGTTATTTACACTACACATACTGTAGCATATTTTTGGGTACCACCTTGACATCTCTGATCTGCTTGCCTCAATTCATTAATGCTAGAACATTGGTCGCCATGATTACCTATTTGTATCTAGTCTCTTAATAATTGCATAAAGGTGCAAATTAGACATGTTCATTATAGTCATACTGAGTAGGTTATGCAATCATTCGCTATCTTGCTAGATCCTCCAGAGACGCACAGGGCCTGTTGCATTTTGACAAAAAAACACAGAACCACCACTGCAATATAGGCCTACACTCAAAAAGGTGATATCTACAACCTAAAAGGATTCTTCCACTGTCCCCATAGGATAACCCTTTTTGGTTCCAGGTAGAAACCCTTCTGTGCCTAGGTAAAACCCTTTTGGGCTCCATTCCGCAGCAGGTTCTACATGGAACCAAAAATACTTCTACCTATAACCAAAAAGGGTTCTCTTTTGGTGACTGTGAAAGATCCCTGTTGGAAACTCTTTCTCAAAGAGTGTACTCAACAAGTTAATCCTGTTAAGTTTATACCATTTCATTCTGTACTCAAACATCTGCCTGGTATTCAAGATAACATGTAGATCCCAAGGGGTCTTTATTTTCATACTGTATGCTCTCACTCTCATCACTATCTCCTTTGCCATCTTCTCATGTCTTTTCTTGGAACTCCATCCACACACACACAACTGTAGCGTCTTGTTTACAGTTTTCACATTTTAGGTGTCCAGCTGAGGCCTTGGATGGATCATGTTGCAATGAGATGGGCATAGGGGTATGTACAGTACCAGTCCAAAGTTTGGACACACCTACTCATTCAAGGGTTTTAGTTTTTTACAATTTTCTACATTGTAGATTAATAGTGAAGTCATCAAAACTATGAAATAACACATGGAATCATGTAAGAACCAAAAAACTGTTAAACAAATCAAAATATGTTTTATATTTTAGATTCTTCAAAGTAGCCACCCTTTGCCTTGATGACAGCTTTGCACACTCTTGGCACTCTTTGCACACTCAGATCATCCGTTCACCTACTCTGCCTCTCTCACAGAGGGACTCATCAGACCAAAGGACAGATTTCCACCAGTCTAATGTCCATTGCTTGTGTTTCTTGGCCCAATGAAGTCCCTTCTTCTTATTGGTGTCCTTTAGTAGTATTTTCTTTGCAGCAATTCGACCATGAAGGCCTGATTCCTGCAGTCTCCTCTGAACAGTTGATGTTGAGATGTGTCTGTTACTTGAACTCTGTGAAGCATTTATTTGGGCTGCAATTTCTGAGGCTGGTATGACCTTATCCTCTGCAGCAGAGCTAACTCTGGGTCTTCCTTTTCTGTGGCGGTCCTCATGAGAGTCAGTTTCATCATAGCGCTTGATGGTTTTTGCGTCTGCACTTGAAGAAACTTGAAGAATTCTTGAAATTTTCCGTATTGACTGAGCTTCATGTCTTAAAGTAATGAAGGGCTGCCATTTCTCTTTGCTTATTTGAGCTGTTCTTGCCATAAAAAACACAACTAAGTGGCTCAAACACATTAAGAAGGAAAGAAATTCAAAAAATTACTTTTAACAAGGCACACCTGTTAATTGAATTGCATTCCAGGTGACTACCTTATGAAGCTGGTTGAGAAAATGCCAAGAGTGTGCAAAGCTTTCATCAAGGCAAAGGGTGGCTACTTTGATGAATCTCAAATATAAAATATATTTAGATTTGTTTAACACTTTTTTGGGTTACTATATGATTCCATGTGTGTTATTTCATAGTTTTGATGTCTTCACTATTATTCTACAATGTAGAAAATAGTAAAATAAAGAAAAACCCTTGAATGAGTAGGTGTGTCCAAACCTTTGACTGGTACTGCAAATGAGTTGAACAGGAGAAGAGGATGTGGTTGCTTGTGGAGCGAGAACAGTGTGGGTGGTGGTAAAACAGCTGCAGTGACGCTGATTGAAGTAGCGTACCCACCCACATTTACAATTTCATTGATCAATTTGATAAATAATACTAGTATATACAGTTACATTATTGTAGAATAGGCTACTCCTGTATCCAGACTATATTAGGATACCGTTATGATTTCACTGGTCTTGTCAGGCATGATTTTAGGTCTTTGATCAAAGTTGTATGTTGTACCTTGTTTCCCTTCTTCAATGAAAAGTACTTATGCATTCCCCATTCAATTCAGTTTGAGTGTGAATGTGTAGGCCTAGTGTCAGTGGAAAAATAAACCCATAGCTCCAGCACAGAATGGCATGTAGGGGTAGTGTATTACAATGTCAAATATGTATATATCCTATAATACAATGGCATATAGGGGTCGTTTATTACAATGTAAAATATGTATATATCCTATAATACAATGGCATGTAGGGGTAGTGTATTACAATGTGAAATACTATATATCCTGACGACATGTTAGTTACATGTAGGCGTCACGCAGACGTTAGTAAGGCGTTGGTATCATGTAATGTCAGTCAGACGTTCAATGGTAGGCAACAGCCACACGGTGGTACAGTTGCCTATGCTTAATTCTGGCACTTGTCACCCCCCATACTCTTCTGTTAACGACAGGGGTGTAGACAAGCCGTTCATTTGCGGAAGTGTGGGTCTAGGTTTTAAACAAGAACGCAACAACAAAGGGCATCGCATTGGAAAGTCGTGGAAGTACGATATCTATCGCCAAGCCATACCTATTCAGTTGGTTGCTCCAAACTTGACGCGTGAGTCCATCGTTTATACTTTTTTTGTTGCTTAGGCTATAGCCTTTATTAGTTTTTCCTTTCAATTTGATTTAATATTTATGAGCTGTATGTTCTCACTTATGTGAGTGTTTGATACAGTCTACCCTAGCCAAGATACCCGATGGAGTTGAGTACGGAGGCGATTAATTTTCGACTACATTGAGTCAGTATCAGTCGATACTTGTAAAATGTCCAGTGACAGGCTACCCTAAATTTAACACCAAGTTATTTCTTCCATCGTGTCTTTTGAAGTTAACAAAATGCCACGCTTTCGCTTTCGCTCTGTAGTTTGCCGCTGGTCTGATACTGTTAATAAATGATAGGCCTACACTGTAACATGAAGTACATAGTTGCAGTCTTATTGAAGTTGTACTTTTTTCTTAAAATCTATTCATTTCAGTCACGCCATGGCTGCCGCGGAACCAGTCTACAGTCCAACAACAGTTTCAGAGACCAAATCCAAAAAGTGGTTAATTGTACCAACAGATAATTTGGATAAAGTCAGATGTTTGATAAAGGTGGTGGAAGTGGTAAGTAATATTCTTATCATAGTTCTTGTTATGATACTGTTATTGTTAATGTTCCACTGTGTTGGGCAAGTCTTAATCCAAGCATAACATGAAACTACTGTCACGGCCGTTGAATGAAGAGGACCAAGGTGCAGGGTGGTGAGCGTACATATTACTTTATTTATATGACGCCGACAATAAACAATCCAAAACAACCGTGAAGCTAAAGGGCTATGTGCCACAAACAAAGTTAACCTCCCACAAAGACATGTGGGAAAAAGGGCTACCTAAGTATGGTTCTCAATCAGAGACAACGATAGACAGCTGTCCCTGATTGAGAACCCTACCCGGTCAAAACATAGAAATACAAATAATAGAACTAAAGAACATAGAATACCCACCCCAAATCACACCCTGACCAAACCAAATAGAGACATAAAAAGGATCTCTAAGGTCAGGGTGTGACAACTACACTGAACAAAAAAAATAAATGCAACATGTAAAGTGTTGGTCCCATGTTTCATGAGCTGAAATAAAAGCTCACAGACATTTTCCTAATGCACAAAAAGCTTATTTCTCTAACATTTTTGGCACAAATTTGTTTATGTCCCTGTTAGTGTGCATTTCTCCTTTGCCAAGATAATTGATCCACCTGACAGGTGTGGCATATCAAGAACCTGGTTAAACGGCACGGTCATTACACATGTGCACCTTATGCTGGGGACAATAAAAGGCCACTCTAAAATGTGCAGTTTTGTAACACAACACAATCGCACAGATGTCTCAAGTTCTGAGGGAGTGTGCAATTGGCATGCTGACTGACTCTGGTGGACATTCCTGACTGCAGGAATGTCCACCAGAGCTGTTGCTAGAGAATTGAATGTTCAACATCGTTTTAGAGAATTTGGCAGTACGTCCAACCGGCCTCACAACCACAGACCATGTATATGGCGTTGTGTGGGCGAGCGGTTTGCTGATGTCAATGTTGTGAACAGAGTGCCCCGTGGTGGTGGGGGGGTTATGGTATGGGCAGGCATAAGCTGCGGACCATGAACACAATTGCACTTTATCTAAGGCAATTTGAATGCACAGAGACACCATGACGAGATCTGGAGGCCCATTGTCGTGCCATTCATCCGCCGCCATCACCTCATGTTTTAGTATGATAATGCACGGCCCCATGTCGCAAGGATCTGTACATAATTCCTGCAAGCTGAAAATGTCCCAGTTATTCCATGGCCAGACGTCACCCATTGAGCACGTTTGGGATGCTCTGGATCGACATGTACCACACTGTGTTCATGTTACCGCCAATATCCAGCAACTTCACACAACAGCCTGGCCAACTCTATGTGAAGGAGATGTTGCACTGCATGAGGCAAATGGTGGTCACACCAGATACTGACTGGTTTTCTGATCCACGCCCTTACCTTTAAAAAAAGGTATCTGTGACCAACAGCTGCATATCTGTATTCCCAGTCAAGTGAAATCCATAGATTAGGCCCTAATGCATTTATTTCAATTGACTGATTCCCTCATATGAACTGTAACTCAGTAACATCTTTGAAATGTTTGCATGTTGCTTTTTATATTTTTGCTCCGTGTATTTCAGAGGAGAGACCAGAAGGTTGTCTTCCTGTCTGTCTGTTCTGATGGCACCAAGTAGTAAAACAGGGTTAGATCAACTCTGGTGACAATATGACTTTTATCTAGTGGTGTCATCACATGTTTACTTTGTACTCCAGATATAAGACCAGATGAACAAGTTTATGTCAAAGGTGTTTATACTTAGACATATCTGCCTTGCCAGTTGATACCACGTTCCTTGTAAGTGGATAGTCTGCGTGTAATAAATAGAATATGCAGATTTTCAAATGCTACCATTTCATTGTTTTGTATGTAACTGGATCCAGCTCCCAGAAACGGTGGGCTGTCTATCCCACAATTAACAGAAACGGTGGGCTGTCTATCCCACAATTAACAGAAACGGTGGGCTGTCTATCCCACAATTAACAGAAACGGTGGGCTGTCTATCCCACAATTACGGGCTGTCTATCCACAATTAACAGAAACGGTGGGCTGTCTATCCCACAATTAACAGAAACGGTGGGCTGTCTATCCCACAATTAACAGAAACGGTGGGCTGTCTATCCCACAATTAACAGAAACGGTGGGCTGTCTATCCCACAATTAACAGAAACGGTGGGCTGTCTATCCCACAATTAACAGGCAAGTTTGTAAATCATAACCCTTTGTGTCTTTCTTAGGGTGTGACCATTGTCAGCTGTTTTTCTTGATTATTCCTTGAAATGTGAAAGTCAGACCATTCTATAGAACAGTTGCAACAGTGATGATGCACCCATCAGACCACATCCCCTTCGTGATGGCCTGGGGTATTTGTCAGCAGAGAGATGACCCTCAGGAACCTTTAACTGATTGTCAGGCCTAAGACGGCAAAGTTGTTTTTCAGATTTCAGAGTCCAAATCAGTCACTATGGAGCTGCTGTATCCAGTTGAGGGTAGCGGAAATCAGATCCTGTATCTTTAGCTCTATATAGCCTGTCTAGAACAGCACTCCAGTTGGACATATCACCTAGCTCACATATTAAAGAGGAGACTGGGTCAGAAACCATTTTAGACAATTGAAATGCCTCCGTGTTTGCCTATATGAAAGAGCAGCCGTGCTTAAGTCAGCTTGTGTGTGTGGCGCGCATATGTGTGGGGGTGTCTTTAAAAGCAATTCTGTTGAATTGGGTGAGGCTACTACAGCTTGGCATTCTGTTGAATTGGGTGAGGCTATTACAGCTTGGCATTCTGTTGAATTGGGTGAGGCTACTACAGCTTGGCATTCTGTTGAATTGGATGAGGATACTACAGCTTGGAATTCTGTTGAATTGGATGAGGCTACTACAGCTTGGAATTCTGTTGAATTGGATGAGGCTACTACAGCTTGGAATTCTGTTGAATTGGGTGAGGCTACTACAGCTTGGCATTCTGTTGAATTGGGTGAGGCTACTACAGCTTGGCATTCTGTTGAATTGGGTGAGGCTACTACAGCTTGGAATTCTGTTGAATTGGGTGAGGATACTACAGCTTGGCATTCTGTTGAATTGGGTGAGGCTACTACAGCTTGGCATTCTGTTGAATTGGGTGAGGATACTACAGCTTGGCATTCTGTTGAATTGGGTGAGGCTACTACAGCTTGGAATTCTGTTGAATTGGGTGAGGATACTACAGCTTGGCATTCTGTTGAATTGGGTGAGGATACTACAGCTTGGCATTCTGTTGAATTGGGTGAGGCTACTACAGCAGACTGGTGTTGACTCATGTTTGACCCCTTTCTGTGTCCCGCTGGTCATCACAAGTGGCAGAGCTGTGAAATGTCTACATTTGAACTGGATATCATGAATGGCTTACTCTTATTCCTAGACCCCAATGTCAAGGCTTCAACTATTTGACTGCGTTCCTAACTGCAGTGAAATGGGATCTTCAGTTGAATTCAAATCACATGGTTTATGGCTGCTATCTTGTATTTCTCCCCAGTTAACAAGATCTTGAAACAAACTCTTTCCGGGCAGAGGGAGGGCTTGTTTGGGTGAGGGCACCTCTTGTACTATTAGGTTGGCCTGTGAGTAAGCAGGTTAGAGGTGGAGGTTTACTAATTGCCATAGTTTGCGATTGAGCTCTTAAGTCCAGGCATTTTTTTAAATGAATTGCATCTCCTTCTGAAGCAGGAAATCTGAGTTGATTCAGAGTTTGTCTCTTGTGCAACCGCAGTCTGGAGACAGACAGTGATGACACGGCTCTGTCTTCCTCAGATCACTGGGTCCTTAGTCAAACTAATCAGAGTCAGGTGTTAGCAATACCTTCTAGCGGTGCACTGCAAATGAAATTAGCAGCCAGATGCAAAATGTCATTACCAGGGTTATTTTAAGCCTTGCTGTTTGACCTTCTTACTGTGTGTGTGTGAGAGAAACAATGGATTCCTCCAAATATGATCAACATTGCAAGAATGCTTGGCAAGCTCATTGCACATAAATATCTGTGGATTTAAATGTAATTTAAAGCATTTCTTGCTTAAAGCCACAAAGAACCCTGGATTCTAATGATTTTTAACTCTCTGCTCTTTCTCTTGCAACACAACACTTTGCTAGAGTTGTGTGTTCATAGAACATTGTGGAGAGCACATACAGTCTTGCACAGCTAACCTTGTGGGAACACACAATTCAGTGCTATTCAAAATCTTATTTTCCCTAACCCGTACTCATACCCTAACCTTATCCCAAAAACCTAACCCTAGCTCCTAGCGCTTAACGTATTCTAACCTTAACCCTAAACCCCCTAGAAATAGCATTTGACCTTGTGGGGACAAACAATGTCCCCAGTTGGTCAAAATGGTTGTTTATTTACTCTTCTTGTGGGTACTTAAAGGTTCAACCAAATTGATTTTTTAATTTTATTTAACTGGTCCCCACAAGAATAGTTAAACACACACAACAGACCTTAAAGAAAGTGTTAAAGGTGCTGCAGAAGATGTCCTCTTGAGTAGGAGGCCCAGTCTTTATTACAGTGTTGACGTCAGACTGTCTATCTGGTCATGTAATATAGCTGCAGATATAGAGCTGTGGCTTCATTAATACTATGGCTGGGGGGAAACGGACCATGGTGCATTTTACCTTGTAATATGGAACAAAGGCCTACATACTGTACAGTTTAAGCCACTGTTTTTATAGATACACACACATATGGCACATTATGCTCAGCACGTATTACAGTGAGAACATGTTTGCTGTCTACCGTTTAGTTTTCGGTACCCATTTAGTGCTGTCTGGCGTGAGGACAGATCCTCAGCGCAGTATGCTGTCTGGCGTGGGGACAGATCCTCAGCGCAGTATGCTGTCTGGCGTGGGGACAGATCCTCAGCGCAGTATGCTGTCTGGTGTGGGGACAGATCCTCAGCGCAGTATGCTGTCTGGTGTGGGGACAGATCCTCAGCGCAGTATGCTGTCTGGCGTGGGGACAGATCCTCAGCGCAGTATGCTGTCTGGCGTGGGGACAGATCCTCAGCGCAGTATGCTATCTGGCGTGGGGACAGATCCTCAGCGCAGTATGCTATATGGCGTGGGGACAGATCCTCAGCGCAGTATGCTGTCTGGCGTGGGGACAGATCCTCAGCGCAGTATGCTGTCTGGCGTGGGGACAGATCCTCAGCGCAGTATGCTGTCTGGCGTGGGGACAGATCCTCAGCGCAGTATGCTTTCTGGCCTGTTCCTTCCAAACAATCGATAAGGAAACGAAAACAAAAGTCAGGAACCGCGTGAGTCAGTTAGTGTGGTTTTGCTGGCCTTGTGTCCTTTCTTAGGAATCTTTATTAATAGTGGCTATTGAGAAATCAAAATGGGGTCTGTGGGTGTTGTAAAGGGGTGGATCTTTTAGTTGGTCACCGTTCTAATGGCAACATGAAGAAGCTATGTGTGTGTGGTGCGGTATGAATGGAGCCAGTATGTGGTGCTTCCATCACGCTGTGATGAGCTTTAAGAGTACCGTGATGGTCACACCAGAAGAATCCTCTCATTGTGAAGATTACATTAAAGAGTTGTCCCTTCCTCCAAGCCCAACTCTGAACTTCGCATCAAATATTTCAACATTTTCATAAACCCTCATTTACATAGGGCTATGATAGTCACTCAATTCTTGAGTCAACTCTACTGATGTCACTATTTTGGCACAACATATAAATATAGCGTCAGAAGACAAAATCCTGAGTTCATCAGTACTCAAACCATACACAAGCATGTTTGACGACACTAAATTACCCCTAACCTGTTCTATATCCGAGACAAAAAACACAACTTCCCATTTAGCTCTGGTAGTACTACAGTGCCATCTGTTGTTGAGACTGGGGTAGTACATGATCAGTTAGTTTTGACTTGTGTGTCCTCAGCTCCTGTCGTTTGTGGCCTTCATTCTTGAAGAGGTAGTGACGAACTGTATGAGATGCTCTCCGCTGTACTTCTTTGAGTTTGTCAGCTGCACAGCCTTCCTCTTCACAGCTCTCCTCCTCATCCTTCTCGCTACCACCCTGCACAAGAGAGTGGGCATCAGCTGCTGGCCCTCCCTGGTGAGTACTCAGTGTGTGTGAATATACACATTTTGTGCACATATGTTGGTAAATGAGGCCCACTGACCTGCCTAACATTTGTATGTTTATCATTCATAAGACTTTGTGTGAGAGGATACTTGTATTCCCATTTAAATGTATGCTGGTGTATAACCATGCTGACTTGTCTCTTGCAGGACTTTGTGTACACAGCTTTGATGGCTACATTCTTCCTCATCGCCTCCATTGTGTTTGCCTCAGATAATGGTGGAACTGACCTGGAGAAGGCTGCTGTGGTAAATGATCTTTACTCAGACTGTCCTCATACCTCAGGGTCCTGGTTACTGTTCTTTCAAATGAAGACAAAATATCAGCCCAAACCAAGCTGGGTTTAGATTGAAAGGAGAACCATTTTGTCAAACTGTTTAGTGTCGTTTTCTTTGTGTTTGTTACAAGATGTTTTACTAATGTTAATACTTAGTAATAACTTATTACTATTTATTTTCAGGCATTTGGCTTCCTGGCCACTGTGGCATTCCTGGTGGATGCTGGCTGGTTTGTGAAGACCAGGGGTTTGCCTTTTAAAAAGACCAACCAGCAAGCCGCAAGCAACGGCGGGGCGCCCGTGGCAGAGGCCGAGAAACTCAACAGGGAACAGAACGAAGCAGACTAGACCCAAGGATACCTAAACGAGTGTAACACTGGTATCTCTTTCTCCCACGCAAACAAGCAATACACTATCAGAGGGCCACCTTATATCTGCTTAAAGGAAGGAAAGAAATCTCCAGTAGTTTTAACATCTTATTCAGAGCTTTTATTCTCAGCAGTGGGACCAGGAGACATGGCCTGTGCTGTATACATTCTGTTTCCTTGGACCATGGACCTGCTTGGAATGGGACCACTCATTGATAAAAATAGACCAAGGCTCTCCAACCCTGTTCCTGGAGATCTATCCTCCTGTAGGTTTTCACTCCAACCCTGTTCCTGGAGATCTATCCTCCTGTAGGTTTTCACTCCAACTCTGTTCCTGGAGATCTATCCTCCTGTAGGTTTTCACTCCAACCCTGTTCCTGGAGATCTATCCTCCTGTAGGTTTTCACTCCAACTCTGTTCCTGGAGATCTATCCTCCTGTATGCTTTCACTCCAACCCCAGTTGTAACTAACCTGGTTCAGCTTATAACCATGTAATTATTAGAATCAGGTGTGTTAGATTCGGGTTGGAGTGAACCTACAGGACTGTATCTCTCCAGGAACAGGGTTGGAGTGAACCTACAGGACTGTATTTCTCCAGGAACAGGGTTGGAGAGTCCTGGAATAGACTATTATGAGATTTTAAGATCACTGTATTGCCTTACCACTGACTGTCATGACTGCATTTCTCAGTGTTACTGGGATGAGCACCTATCTGTACTTGCAATTGAGTCTCTAATATTTTTCTTAATCTTATCAAGATGGCTCCAGCTATGCAAAATGCTGTATCTAATCTCTCTAAAAAATGGGTTGGGAGTTGAAAAACAATATTTATCCAGTTATTTACAGTCAAACCCAACACATCCATTTCGGAAAGTACAGTTACGTTATTTAACTCATTTATTAGCCAGTTTTAAGGAATGACAATATGATTCAATTCAAACTCTTTAGTAAGCAAAGGGAACAGTAATGCTTTTACAGAAATATATATTTTTTTAAATTAATGGGCCCCATGTCATTTTATTTTAGACCTATTTCCCACAAGTAACCCCAAGTCATTGATTTCTATGGTTTTAAAATTTCAGTCCATGCAAGCAAGCTCCCCAGTATTTCTATGAGTCCAACTCCACGTTCCTTATTGGTGTTCATACCATATAGATACAGTTTCATTGATTGCTATATTTAAAATGTAACTGACTATATCTGTAATGTTTTTAAATGCCTTTTCAACTGCAGTTGATGTATTTTAATTGTATGTGTTTTTCTTTATTTCAGAAGTTAACTTGGAGGGAGGGGTCAGGGTTTTGGAAGATTGAACTATTTATTGTCCTTTATTGTCCTTGTCCTATTTTCTTCTTTCAGTTTTTCTTCTGTTCAGTCATGTGACTTTGTGTGTAATGAATGAAGTTACTTTCAGGTTAGAATGAGACCTCAATGTTCATATTTTAGTCAACAGCTAACTTAAAGGTAAGGTTAGCGATATGACGTAGATGCACAAAGTGAACAGCATAGTGGGTCAATTTCCACAACAACTAAGAGCGTTGGCGTGCGAGTCTAAACTTGTCAGCTGTTTTGTTCCCGTGGCTACCACATTGTAAGAGGTTTAAGTGAACCTGTGCAGATACTGTGTGACGGTGAAGTGTTGCAGTGTTGCGTGTGCAGCGTCATTTCGCTGACTCTACCTTTAACTCCCAGGTTGTAGAAACATTTGTTTCAGAGAATATCCTGGGATTGTACTGATGGACACCTCTTTTCCCCCAAAAAGTTCATACACATTTGATTGGCCAATGTATTACTTGATAAGTAGCATGTGATTTTGGATAGGGTCAGGAATCCAGATTTCTTTAAAAAATGCAATCAGAGTCAATCAACAGTGAAACAAATGCTAATCCAGCAGCTGATCTGAAATGTCTGAGGTGATAGTAGAAAGTAATAGGGTAGACATCTATAATATGCCATTTTTCTACTATTGGAATAAGACATTAGTATTGAAGCGACTGCTGTTATAATCAGTGACCCCTGACTGACAATTCCCTTATAAGCAAGACATTCCCATCCAAGTACAGTAGAATAAGTGTTTTCTCAGGACAAATACTGTAAAAGGTTGATGTTGTTCATGTGGTGTTGTTGATGAAAGCAACGTGATATTAGTGCCCTAATCCTATCAGATACACAGTACATGACTAGGTGTAAGGGTTGAGGGTTTTAATGGGGCATATACATAGCCCTTATCTGAACCTGTGCCTTAATACTGACTAGTAATATTCACAGATAGCAATATATACTCAATGTTTTGTGCCAATGTTTTATGCCTTCATTTTTGTAATTGAAAAAACATCTATATTGTGTCAATAATTCATCATGCAATAAATGCCATCACTTTTCTGAAGTATTTAGTTTCATGGGATTACTGGTTAAGAGCGTACATCTGTACATATCCTCTGTGCAATATATATATCTGTTCTTATTTAGCACTTGTAATCTACTGTATCAGAGATAGTAGTGTTGTACAGATCCAACCCCTCAACCTGCATGTGAATTCAGTTAGTCCACAAGGGGGCACATGTTACTCACGAGACAAAACCTTCAGTAGTTCAACAGGAATTGCTTTTAGGGAATGCGAACCATAATATAAACCGTTTTTAAGGAGTTGTCAACCACTTAAAGATATAAGATGATCATCCCTGAGGTCATGCTATTCTAAATCCAAAGCTTATCATTTTAATGCAGTTTTCATTTTCATTTTTTTTTTAAAGTCAATAGTGTCCTTTTACTTCATTTTTAAAATTTTAGTCATTTAGCAGACGCTCTTACCAAGAACGACTTACAGGAGCAATTAGGGTTAAGTGCCTTGCTCAAGGGCACATTGACAGATTTTTCACTTAGTCAGCTCAGAGATTCTGTATTATATAGGTGGGTTGAGACCAAAGTCATGCCATGGATTTTATCCCCAGCTCATGCTTATGTAAATTACCTCCACTAATGAAACTGAATAACATGAATTAATTTCCTCAGCTTATATTGTGAGGCAGATGGAGCTATAGAGCTCATAGAACAGCATGTCAGAATAAATGCAGTTGGTGAACATGAAGCTGCTACTTTGGGCTGCTGAAAGTAAACAAATGGGGCCCCAGGGAGAGCAGGGCTGCTGGAGCCAGCACAGTGTGAGTAATGTTCTCCCTACTAGCCTCCCATCTCAAACCCAAACAACATTTCCACAGACATCTCACTTCCACTGCTCCCTCCCTCCCATCCGCCTTTCCTTCTCCCTTCTCAGACTGGACTAGGCTGCCTTTTAATGACGTGTATGTAGCTGAAACCAAACAGAGCTTTCATGGAGGGTTTGATCAACAGGCCAACAATGGACACCATATTGCATGGGGGTAGTGGTACTGATGTCTCTGCTGCCATATTCCTGGCAGGTCTCTGTACCAGGCCTCTCTGTACCAGGCCTCTCTGTACCAGGTCTCTCTGTACCAGGTCTCTCTGTACCAGGTCTCTCTGTACCAGGCCTCTCTGTACCAGGCCTCTCTGTACCAGGTCTCTCTGTACCAGGCCTCTCTGTACCAGGTCTCTCTGTACCAGGCCTCTCTGCGCCAATAGAGTAGGTTGATATCAGATCGTCACGAGACCACAAAAGTTTGGGCAGCAGCAGTTTTTTAAAATAAGAATATGTCCTCCATTTACATTAACACATAAGTCTGAAACTCAGGAAGACAACATGATTTTGTCAACAACATGTAATAATACCATCCTCTTTTAAAGAGTACAACCCTTTCCACAGAGGGTTCTACATGTAACCCAAAAGAGTTCTACCTGGAACCAAAAGGGGTTCTCCTATGGGGACAGCTGCAGAACCCTTTTTTCTAAGAGTGTGTACTTTAAAGTGAATTCCCTTGCCTCCACCAGGAATAGTGAGGAGGTACTAATCAGTATTTCCCTGTGTTTAGGCCATGTCCCACCCGGCAACACAGGAATGTCTTGGACCTTTCCCAGGTCATTAATGGAAGTGTATGGACATTTTCAGCTGGGGATTTTGTACACTTGAACAGGGGAAGGGGGCATTGGGTATAGATACACTACTGTTCAAAAGTTTGTGGTCACTTAGAAATGTCCTTGTTTTTGAAAGAAAAGGCAATTTTTTTGTCCATTAAAATCACATCACATTGATCAGAAATACAGTGCAGACATTGTTAATGTTGTAAATGACTATTGTAGCTGGAAACGGCAGATTTTTTAATGGAATATAGGCGTACAGAGGCCCATTATCAGCAACCATCACTTTGTGTTCCAATGGCACATTGTGTTAGGTTATCATTTCAAAAAGCTAATTGATCATTAGAAAACCCTTTTGCAATTATGTTAGGAGAGCTGAAAACTGTTCTGATTAAAGAAGCAATAAAACTGGCCTTCTTTAGATTAGTTGAGTATCTAGAGAATCAGCATTTGTGGGTTCGATTACAGGCTCAAAATGTCCAGAAACAAAGACCTTTCTTCTGAAACTCTTCAATCTATTCTTGTTCGGAGAAATGAAGGCTATTCCATGCGAGAAATTGACAAGAAACTGAAGATCTCGTACAACGCTGTCTACTACTCCCTTCACAGAACAGCGCAAACTGGCTCTAACCAGAATAGAAAGAGCGGGAGGCCCCGGTGCACAACCGAGCAAGAGGACAAGTACTTTAGAGTGTCTAGTTTGAGAAAGACGCCTCACAAGTCCTCAACTGGCAGCTTCATTAAATAGTACCCGCAAAACACCAGTCTCAACGTCAACAGTGAAGAGGCGACTCCGGGATGCTGGCCTTCTAGGCAGAGTTCCTCTGTCCAGTCTCAACGTCAACAGTGAAGAGGCGACTCCGGGATGCTGGCCTTCTAGGCAGAGTTCCTCTGTCCAGTCTCAACGTCAACAGTGAAGAGGCGACTCCGGGATGCTGGCCTTCTAGGCAGAGTTCCTCTGTCCAGTCTCAACGTCAACAGTGAAGAGGCGACTCCGGGATGCTGGCCTTCTAGGCAGAGTTCCTCTGTCCAGTCTCAACGTCAACAGTGAAGAGGCGACTCCGGGATGCTGGCCTTCTAGGCAGAGTTGCAAAGAAAAAGCCATATCTCTGTCCAGTGTCCGTGTTCTTTTTCCCAACTTAATCTTTTATTGGCCAGTCTGAGATATGGCTTTTTCTTTGCAAACTTTTGAACGGTAGTGTATATACACACACAGTATACTATAAGAAACAGTAATGCACATGTAGGTCAAGGATCAGGTTCTACAATTCGTATCTACCACTCTGAGAGAAAACGCTTTATGTTCAACAACTTCTCAACCAGTGGCGGTCGGTGCCGTTTAAGATGAGGGAGGACGCAATTGTTTTTTATGAGCATGGCCTTTTTTCTATTACAGCATATTGGATGACTGTCATTCATTTTCCATTCACCCTGCTCAATGTAACATCGATAGGTTTAGGCTACTACGTGATACTCTAATGTTCCCTATACCAATCATGAGGTTGTAACAACCTAGCCTATGAATGGAAGTTTACAAAGTACTGTAGGTGCACAGGTCGAGAGAAATTTGAGGAATCAATGTGACAGACATTGTCACATTTAATACCGCCTTGCACAATCTTGCCTGCATCTAGCTGATCTGGGGTGTAATCATTAGTCCAACAGTTGCAAACAAGAGTTTATATTGGACAATAAAAATTCACAGAATAAATACACCCCTGTTAACACACAAATACAGTTCACTTTCATAGCAGCCACATATAAACCCCATGATCCCTGTGATCGTTGGATAATTCCTTCTCGCATCTACGCGCTCACCTCTCACCTTTTTAAAAAAAAATTTTACTTCTGTGCACAACGTATCAGCTGTCTGTGACCAGGCGAAAAAACCTTTCCAAGCCAAACCTTCATATCATAACCACTACACACAGCCTACATCGTTGTCACCATATTAGCTAACGTCAAGTCAACATAGCTACTAAAACTCAGTGGTGGAGAAAGTACCCAATTTTCATACTTGAGTAAAAGTAAAGATACTCAAGTAAAAGTTACCCAGTAAAATACTACTTAAGTAAAAGTCTAAAAGTATTTGGTTTTACATATACTTAATTATCAAAAGTAAATGTAATTGCTAAAATATACTTAAGTATCAAAAGTAAAAGTATAAATAATTTCAAATTCCTTATAAAGCAAACCAGACGGCATCATTTTATGTTTTTTAAATTTACTGATAACCAGGGGCATGCTCTAACACTCAGACATCATTTATAAACAAGGCATGTGTTGAGTCAAGTCTGCCAGATCAGAGGCAGTAGGGATGACCAGGGATGTTCTCTTGATAAGTGTGTGAATTGGATAGTTTTCCTGTCCTGCTAAGCATTTAAAATGTAACGAGTACTTTTGGGTGTCAGGGAAAATGTATGGAGTAAAAAGTACATAATTGTCTTTAGGTATGTAGTGAAATAAAAGTTGTAAAAAATATAAATAGTAAAGTACAGATACCCCCAAAAACATTTTGTGTATTTTTACTTTACACAACTGCTAGAACTAACACATTAGTAAGCCTGCTACAATCATGCAGAACAGTGTACAGTTAGCTAACAGTTTAGCAGTTACACCTGCGGGCCCCAGTGGCAATAAATTAATAAAACCAAAAGCTTACCTTGACTTGGAAAAGTTCCAGTGTTGGATAGCCAGCTAGGTAACATAGCACCTCTCTCTGTTTGAGCCGGGTCTTTGAGTAGGCTAAACTAGCTAGCTGCATTCGCTAGCTAAGTAAGTGAAAAAAATATGAAATATAGCTAGCTCGCTCTTGCGTCTCCTTTATTTAAGAATTACATTTTTCAAAACTGCTCAACTATTGTCTTTCTCTTTGAGTCAACTACTCACAGCAGTGCTAGCTAGCTGTAGTTTATGCTTGCAGTACTAGATTCATACTCTTATCCTTTGATTGGGTGGACAACATGTCAGTTCATGCTGCAAGAGCTCTGATAGGTTTGAGATCTTCCTCCAGAAGTTGAAATAATGACTATGTAAGTCTATAGAAGGGGGTGAGAACCACGAGCCTCTTATGTTTTGTATTAAAGTCAATGTACCCAAAGGAGGATGGAAACTAGCTGTCCTCCGGCTATACCATGTTGCTACCTTAGAGTGCTGTTGAGGCTACTGCAGACCTTCATTGCAAAACAGTGTGTTTTAATCTATTTTTGGGGTGACGTGAATATATTTAATTTTATCTGAAAAGGATAACTTAATGTTTCACAATTTTTATGAAATTCACTGAGGATGGTCCTCCCCTTCCTCCTCTAAGGAGCCTCCACTGGTCTCAATGTCTTATTTTCAACAAACAAGGATTCAGAGACATGGATGCTGTTGAGTTTCCCTTTTACTTCAGTGAAACAAAAGCATGTTTGAAATATAAACCCATATACAAAGTCAAACACATCAGATAAAGAAGAGATGTTTAAATACATGTGATAGTGTGAGGCTAAAGGTTGACCTTTTTATGATTATATTCTTCTCAAAAGCAGCCTATAATACTGTGACAGTAGTAAGCGTGAACATAAAAGCACAAAACTTTATCATAAAAATTTGCTCTCAAATAAATAATGTAAACAGGGGTGGCATTGACATATCGAACTCTAAAAATCTTCTGGGCAACACTGAAAAACAGCTTATGTCCTCTTTTGATTTCAAAGCATTGAAATAGCGACCATTGAAGATGGAGGGGTGGTTTGGTCTGGCTCTCAGCCTAGCCCTTAGTTTAAACACTATGGAGGCACTTACATGAAACAACAGCTGCCTGCTCTTCAGAGCACACACAGATGACTTCTTATCCCTAACAACTGACCGGTCGTGTATCTCAAAGAATGAGAAATTACTTTAAGCTTTCTTTGTAAACTGTACAAAATAGAGTGTTTAACAAAGTTAACTGGCTAACTTGTAACTATCCTGAAGTGAAACCAGTCTCGGGCTAAGCTGAAGTTCTGATTGTTTAATGGGCCCCGGGCCAGTTGTTGGGGTAAGAAGTTACTGTTGCACAGCACACCGACAATGAAGTCATCTTGGTACTTCAGGGGTAGAAATGATAGATCCGTTTTACACAGAAGCACCTACAGTTAGAGATAGAGGAAACACTAGTTAACCAAAGTTTAGTCAACTAAGAACAAAAAGCACTTCCTAGCCCTTGTAACAGCACTACGTAATAGCCGGCAGCACAGGAAATGGAATGGAATTAACTCCTGATCTGCGTTGCAAAAGAAAGCTCCACTGTAGCAAATATGCAAAGTGATATTGTTTACCAGTGTAAAAAGAGGAACTATTTCATGATATGATTACAGGTTATAATTGAATTCCTTTTCGGTTGAGCGTCTGTCTTTCGAAGGCTCGGTACATGTCGCTAGGCAACTGAGGGAAAACCCCATAAGGATTTCAAAGAATTTCAGACTTACTGGTTGGCTGGGAACCACATGTGACCTTATAGGATGTCCATATGCTGACAGCCAGTAGGAATGTGGCGATGAAGCCAAATGCCTGTAAAGGTCAACAAGAACGATGCCTCATTATCCCCCTATAAAAACCCTACACGTTGGTCATCTGTCAAGCATTGAGGGGACAGCTGTAAGTCCCCAAGCTGGTTACTGGGTACAAGTGTAAGAGGAAAAGACCATTTTAGGAGAATGATTATTAACAGACTTTTTAGATCTCCAAACTGTACTTGACAGGATGGGGTGAACTCCTTAAAGGTGAATGGAAACACTTTAGGAAGTAAAGAGATGTATTCCATCCACACATACTAAACATGTGCATTTAACATAGAAACATCTCAATTGGGATTTTGATATTGAACAACGTTTATTAGAGTAGCGCCATCTTGAATTGCTATAGTAACGACTGACGCCAATGCTAAAACCCAGGAGACGCCTTGTCTCCACTGGACCTGAAAGGTTTCTCACAACCTTGTTTGCTTTGTCATTGAGACCAGGACAAAAATATTAAGGCAAGAAACTGTATAGAAAGCATTTTTATGTTGGTCATTATAAAATTGACATTTTAGAGTACTTTTTTTGATTGATAAGATGAGTCTGTGAAATTAAATTGATTTGATAACAAGCTGAGTAGACAGTCAGCCAAGCTGAGGCAACTAGCTAGCTATTTTGTTGATTTAGCTAGCTCTTCTCTTGTCCTTTTCCATGTTAATGTTGTGTTCACTAACTAAAAAATAAAATGCTCATATTGGCAATTTGAAGAGCATTTGTCATTGGCATTAGCTAAGAGCTAAAATCAACTGGCTAGTGTCTGATTCAATTTGCAGCTAGTTAGACAGTGCCAAGGAAGATAGGAGCTGTAGAGACTGGACAACATGCTGCTTAGGCTGCAGACAGGGCCAAGGAAGATAGGGGCTGTAGAGACTGGACACCATGCTGCTTAGGCTGCAGACAGGGCCAAGGAAGATAGGAGCTGTAGAGACTGGACAACATGCTGCTTAGGCTGCAGACAGGGCCAAGGAAGATAGGGGCTGTAGAGACTGGACACCATGCTGCTTAGGCGTCAGACAGGGCCAAGGAAGATAGGAGCTGTAGAGACTGGACAACATGCTGCTTAGGCGTCAGACAGGGCCAAGGAAGATAGGAGCTGTAGAGACTGGACAACATGCTGCTTAGGCTTCAGACAGGGCCAAGGAAGATAGGGGCTGTAGAGACTGGACAACATGCTGCTTAGGCTGCAGACAGGGCCAAGGAAGATAGGAGCTGTAGAGACTGGACACCATGCTGCTTAGGCTGCAGACAGGGCCAAGGAAGATAGGGGCTGTAGAGACTGGACACCATGCTGCTTAGGCTGCAGACAGGGCCAAGGAAGATAGGGGCTGTAGAGACTGGACAACATGCTGCTTAGGCTGCAGACAGGGCCAAGGAAGATAGGAGCTGTAGAGACTGGACACCATGCTGCTTAGGCTGCAGACAGGGCCAAGGAAGATAGGGGCTGTAGAGACTGGACACCATGCTGCTTAGGCTGCAGACAGGGCCAAGGAAGATAGGGGCTGTAGAGACTGGACACCATGCTGCTTAGGCTGCAGACAGGGCCAAGGAAGATAGGGGCTGTAGAGACTGGACAACATGCTGCTTAGGCTGCAGACAGGGCCAAGGAAGATAGGAGCTGTAGAGACTGGACAACATGCTGCTTAGGCTGCAGACAGGGCCAAGGAAGATAGGAGCTGTAGAGACTGGACAACATGCTGCTTAGGCTGCAGACAGGGCCAAGGAAGATAGGAGCTGTAGAGACTGGACAACATGCTGCTTAGGCTGCAGACAGGGCCAAGGAAGATAGGGGCTGTAGAGACTGGACACCATGCTGCTTAGGCTGCAGACAGGGCCAAGGAAGATAGGGGCTGTAGAGACTGGACAACATGCTGCTTAGGCTGCAGACAGGGCCAAGGAAGATAGGGGCTGTAGAGACTGGACACCATGCTGCTTAGGCTGCAGACAGGGCCAAGGAAGATAGGGGCTGTAGAGACTGGACAACATGCTGCTTAGGCTTCAGACAGGGCCAAGGAAGATAGGGGCTGTAGAGACTGGACACCATGCTGCTTAGGCTGCAGACAGGGCCAAGGAAGATAGGGGCTGTAGAGACTGGACACCATGCTGCTTAGGCTTCAGACAGGGCCAAGGAAGATAGGGGCTGTAGAGACTGGACAACATGCTGCTTAGGCTGCAGACAGGGCCAAGGAAGATAGGGGCTGTAGAGACTGGACACCATGCTGCTTAGGCTGCAGACAGGGCCAAGGAAGATAGGAGCTGTAGAGACTGGACACCATGCTGCTTAGGCTTCAGACAGGGCCAAGGAAGATAGGAGCTGTAGAGACTGGACACCATGCTGCTTAGGCTGCAGACAGGGCCAAGGAAGATAGGGGCTGTAGAGACTGGACACCATGCTGCTTAGGCTTCAGACAGGGCCAAGGAAGATAGGGGCTGTAGAGACTGGACACCATGCTGCTTAGGCTTCAGACAGGGCCAAGGAAGATAGGGGCTGTAGAGACTGGACACCATGCTGCTTAGGCTTCAGACAGGGCCAAGGAAGATAGGGGCTGTAGAGACTGGACACCATGCTGCTTAGGCTTCAGACAGGGCCAAGGAAGATAGGAGCTGTAGAGACTGGACACCATGCTGCTTAGGCTGCAGACAGGGCCAAGGAAGATAGGGGCTGTAGAGACTGGACAACATGCTGCTTAGGCTTCAGACAGGGCCAAGGAAGATAGGAGCTGTAGAGACTGGACACCATGCTGCTTAGGCTGCAGACAGGGCCAAGGAAGATAGGAGCTGTAGAGACTGGACACCATGCTGCTTAGGCTGCAGACAGGGCCAAGGAAGATAGGGGCTGTAGAGACTGGACACCATGCTGCTTAGGCTGCAGACAGGGCCAAGGAAGATAGGAGCTGTAGAGACTGGACAACATGCTGCTTAGGCTGCAGACAGGGCCAAGGAAGATAGGAGCTGTAGAGACTGGACACCATGCTGCTTAGGCTGCAGACAGGGCCAAGGAAGATAGGAGCTGTAGAGACTGGACACCATGCTGCTTAGGCGTCAGACAGGGCCAAGGAAGATAGGGGCTGTAGAGACTGGACACCATGCTGCTTAGGCTTCAGACAGGGCCAAGGAAGATAGGAGCTGTAGAGACTGGACACCATGCTGCTTAGGCTGCAGACAGGGCCAAGGAAGATAGGGGCTGTAGAGACTGGACACCATGCTGCTTAGGCTTCAGACAGGGCCAAGGAAGATAGGAGCTGTAGAGACTGGACACCATGCTGCTTAGGCTTCAGACAGGGCCAAGGAAGATAGGAGCTGTAGAGACTGGACACCATGCTGCTTAGGCTTCAGACAGGGCCAAGGAAGATAGGGGCTGTAGAGACTGGACACCATGCTGCTTAGGCTGCAGACAGGGCCAAGGAAGATAGGGGCTGTAGAGACAGGACACCATGCTGCTTAGGCTGCAGACAGGGCCAAGGAAGATAGGAGCTGTAGAGACTGGACACCATGCTGCTTAGGCTGCAGACAGGGCCAAGGAAGATAGGGGCTGTAGAGACTGGACAACATGCTGCTTAGGCTTCAGACAGGGCCAAGGAAGATAGGAGCTGTAGAGACTGGACAACATGCTGCTTAGGCTGCAGACAGGGCCAAGGAAGATAGGGGCTGTAGAGACTGGACAACATGCTGCTTAGGCTTCAGACAGGGCCAAGGAAGATAGGGGCTGTAGAGACTGGACAACATGCTGCTTAGGCTTCAGACAGGGCCAAGGAAGATAGGGGCTGTAGAGACTGGACACCATGCTGCTTAGGCTGCAGACAGGGCCAAGGAAGATAGGGGCTGTAGAGACTGGACAACATGCTGCTTAGGCTTCAGACAGGGCCAAGGAAGATAGGAGCTGTAGAGACTGGACACCATGCTGCTTAGGCTGCAGACAGGGCCAAGGAAGATAGGGGCTGTAGAGACTGGACAACATGCTGCTTAGGCTGCAGACAGGGCCAAGGAAGATAGGAGCTGTAGAGACTGGACACCATGCTGCTTAGGCTTCAGACAGGGCCAAGGAAGATAGGAGCTGTAGAGACTGGACAACATGCTGCTTAGGCTTCAGACAGGGCCAAGGAAGATAGGGGCTGTAGAGACTGGACAACATGCTGCTTAGGCTGCAGACAGGGCCAAGGAAGATAGGGGCTGTAGAGACTGGACACCATGCTGCTTAGGCGTCAGACAGGGCCAAGGAAGATAGGAGCTGTAGAGACTGGACAACATGCTGCTTAGGCTGCAGACAGGGCCAAGGAAGATAGGGGCTGTAGAGACTGGACAACATGCTGCTTAGGCTTCAGACAGGGCCAAGGAAGATAGGGGCTGTAGAGACTGGACACCATGCTGCTTAGGCTGCAGACAGGGCCAAGGAAGATAGGAGCTGTAGAGACTGGACACCATGCTGCTTAGGCTGCAGACAGGGCCAAGGAAGATAGGGGCTGTAGAGACTGGACACCATGCTGCTTAGGCTGCAGACAGGGCCAAGGAAGATAGGAGCTGTAGAGACTGGACACCATGCTGCTTAGGCTGCAGACAGGGCCAAGGAAGATAGGGGCTGTAGAGACTGGACACCATGCTGCTTAGGCTGCAGACAGGGCCAAGGAAGATAGGAGCTGTAGAGACTGGACAACATGCTGCTTAGGCTGCAGACAGGGCCAAGGAAGATAGGAGCTGTAGAGACTGGACACCATGCTGCTTAGGCTGCAGACAGGGCCAAGGAAGATAGGGGCTGTAGAGACTGGACAACATGCTGCTTAGGCTTCAGACAGGGCCAAGGAAGATAGGGGCTGTAGAGACTGGACACCATGCTGCTTAGGCTGCAGACAGGGCCAAGGAAGATAGGGGCTGTAGAGACTGGACACCATGCTGCTTAGGCTGCAGACAGGGCCAAGGAAGATAGGGGCTGTAGAGACTGGACACCATGCTGCTTAGGCTTCAGACAGGGCCAAGGAAGATAGGAGCTGTAGAGACTGGACACCATGCTGCTTAGGCTTCAGACAGGGCCAAGGAAGATAGGGGCTGTAGAGACTGGACAACATGCTGCTTAGGCTGCAGACAGGGCCAAGGAAGATAGGGGCTGTAGAGACTGGACACCATGCTGCTTAGGCTGCAGACAGGGCCAAGGAAGATAGGGGCTGTAGAGACTGGACAACATGCTGCTTAGGCTGCAGACAGGGCCAAGGAAGATAGGGGCTGTAGAGACTGGACAACATGCTGCTTAGGCTGCAGACAGGGCCAAGGAAGATAGGGGCTGTAGAGACTGGACACCATGCTGCTTAGGCTTCAGACAGGGCCAAGGAAGATAGGAGCTGTAGAGACTGGACAACATGCTGCTTAGGCTGCAGACAGGGCCAAGGAAGATAGGGGCTGTAGAGACTGGACAACATGCTGCTTAGGCTTCAGACAGGGCCAAGGAAGATAGGAGCTGTAGAGACTGGACACCATGCTGCTTAGGCTGCAGACAGGGCCAAGGAAGATAGGAGCTGTAGAGACTGGACACCATGCTGCTTAGGCTGCAGACAGGGCCAAGGAAGATAGGGGCTGTAGAGACTGGACAACATGCTGCTTAGGCGTCAGACAGGGCCAAGGAAGATAGGGGCTGTAGAGACTGGACACCATGCTGCTTAGGCTGCAGACAGGGCCAAGGAAGATAGGAGCTGTAGAGACTGGACACCATGCTGCTTAGGCTGCAGACAGGGCCAAGGAAGATAGGGGCTGTAGAGACTGGACAACATGCTGCTTAGGCTTCAGACAGGGCCAAGGAAGATAGGGGCTGTAGAGACTGGACAACATGCTGCTTAGGCGTCAGACAGGGCCAAGGGACTACCACACCCTCACCCTCACAGCCTAGGTAAACTTCATTGTACTGGAGGACAACTCTAGAAATTGTTGGATTTTTTACAGGAAAGATAGAAAGGAGATTATGATGTGGTTTGTTTGTGTTGCACCAGAATGCAAGGGCAAGTAGTTATGCATTGTAGGGGGATCAATTACTTTAGGTTGTGGTACTCCAGTGAGTGTGACTCATTGCAGACATAGACAATAACTAGTAAAGGGACTCCTAGTCTTCAGTGACAATCTGAACTACTGGCTGGTCATTTCACCTCTCTTGCATGCTTTTAATTTGTTCCCATTCTGACTCTTCCTGAATAAGGCTATAAGCCTAGTGGAATGTATGTGCAGAAGAAATTGAAGTTGTCAAAGCCAATTATTGTTATTATATTCCTTATTCTTATCATATTTTGTCATCCAATTTTCGATGTGACTTGCACTTTGTTTTCAGGCTTGAGTTAGATGATGTTTTCCCCTCAGTTTTTTCAATAAAGTTCTTGATTTATTCATATTATATTACTTGTGTATGTATGTCTTTCCTTATCATATGTAAGACTAAATACCATTTGTAATATGTTTAGGTTCACATTTGTGTTTAATATACAATCCATATAAGAAAGTGTCTGATAACAGAACATTCCATAGAATTCTAGAAAAATACCACCGTTCACTAAAACGTCTGGAACTCATTCATAGTAGAACATATTACTATTCTGATTAGCAGTTGTTTGGGGGAAAAAACATAGATTTTCGTATCAGATTTTTCTTAACTGATTACCATTTGATTGATGTGGTGCTACTGTATGTAATATAGTTTGTAAGGGCTGTTTCTCAGCTTTCAAAATATGTATAACATTTTCAGATATGGTTTGAAACCAGCAAATTTAGCAAATTTAGCTCATTAATGCAGAGACCATGCAGAGTTCATGGTCTTTCAGACAGTTTTCAGATTCAGCCTTTTTGTGAAATCCTGCCAGTGATGCAACAATGGCAATATGGTGATTTACAGTTCCAGTTTGCTGGTGTTCTAAAGCCTAGTGTTTCCACTCCCCTTTAATAGCCACGTGGCTGCTTTAAAGTGAACTCCCACACACTCACCACATAACAAACAGAAATAAACTATGGAGAGCTTAGATATAAGGTTCCATTTTTGCAAACAAGGTCTCTCAATTATCTTCAGCTAAATACTGAGATACTAGGATAGATAAAATGAATGAACATTCTTCAGCTGTGGAATGGAGCACCAGAAAACAGGAAAGCATCTGCTATGTTACTCACCGAACCAGCTTCTAGTTCAGACACACCGCGACTCTTAACAGCTGCAACAATAGAGGCAATGAAGACCAGGATGGTCCCAACGCCATAATGCAGTAACTCCTGAAACAATGAACGGTATAGATTAAGTGTTGGAATGCGTGTCTGTGGAAAAAGTACAAAAAAAGTTTTAAAAGATTATGCACACTACTGTAAGTCTCTCTGGATAAGAGAGTCTGCTAAATAACTCAAATGTAAAAAATGTAAATGTGTGTGTGTGTATAGGCGTGTGTCATTTGCAGGGCCACTCACCGTCATTGTCCAGTTGATGCAGGGGATCTTACTCTGCAGTCTGAACACATACATGAGGTAGAAGATGAGGAAAGCTATGAGGAACCATAGCGTCACCACCTCAAAGTACCGAAAGGCTGAGAAATCAGTCCAACCTCGTGCACAGTGTACACACAGGAACGCAATCAGGAGGGCTACCTGCAAACACACAGACAAATAACAATTTGTTTCCATGTCCCAGTATGATTCCAATCGTGGAGCATTTTGGCACCATATCAACACTGCAACTCCTGTGTTAAAAATGTATCTTAGTCTGCAATACGGGACTGCAATAGCATCGAATAGTCCCCGCGATATGCAAATGTTCAGGGAAGTCAGGAACCAATACACGCAGTCAGTCAGGAAAGCAAAGGCTAGCTTTTTCAAACAGAAATTTGCATCCTGTAGCTCTAACTCCAAAAACTTTTGGGACACTGTAAAGTACATGGAGAACAAGAGCCCCTCCTCCCAGCTGCCCACTGCACTGAGGCTAGGTAACACGGTCACCACCGATAAATCCATGATAATCAAAAATTTCAATAAGCATTTCTCTACTGCTGGCCATGCTTTCCTCCTGGCTACCCCAACCATGTCCAACAGCTCTCCCCCCGCAGCTACTTGCCCGAGCCTCCCCAGCTTCTCCTTCACCCAAATCCAGGTAGCAGATGTTCTGAAAGAGCTGCAAAACCTGGACCCGTACAAATCAGCTGGGCTAGACAATCTGGACCCTCTCTTTCTAAAATTATCCACCGCCATTGTTGCAACCCCTATTACCAGTCTGTTCAACCTCTCTTTCGTATCGTCCGAGATCCCTAAAGATTGGAAAGCTGCCGCGGTCATCCCCCTCTTCAAAGGGGGTGACACTCTAGACCCAAACTGTTATAGACCTATATCCATCCTGCCCTGCCTCTCTGAAGTCTTCGAAAGTCAAGTTAATAAACAGATCACTGACCATTTAGAATCCCACTGTACCTAATCTGCTGTGCAATCCGGTTTCCGAGCTGGTCACGGGTGCACCTCAACCACGCTCAAGGTACTAAACGATATCATAACCGCCATCGATAAAAGACAGTACTGTGCAGCCGTCTTCATCGACCTGGCCAAGGCTTTCGACTCTGTCAATCACCTTATTCTTATCGGCAGACTCAACAGCCTTGGTTTCTCAAATGACTGCCTCACCTGGTTCACCAACTACTTCGCAGACAGAGTTCAGTGTGTCAAATCGGAGGGCCTGTTGTCCGAACCTCTGGCAATCTCTATGGGTGTACCACAGGGTTCAATTCTCGGGCCGACTCTTTTCTCTGTATATATCAATGATGTCGCTCTTGCTGCGGGTGATTCCCTGATCCACCTGTACGCAGACGACACCATTCTGTATACATCTGGCCCTTCTTTGGACACTGTGTTAACTAACTTCCAAACGAGCTTCAATGCCATATAACACTCTTTCCATGGCCTCCAACTGCTCTTAAACGCTAGTAAAACCAAATGCATGCTTTTCAATCGTTCGCTGCCCACACCCGCCAGCCCGACTAGCATCACTACCCTGGACGGTTCTGGCCTAGAATATATGGACAACTACAAATACCTAGGTGTCTGGCTAGACTGTAAACTCTCCTTCCAGACTCATATTAAACATCTCCAATCCAAAATCAAATCTAGAATCGGCTTTCTATTTCGCAAAAAAGCCTCCTTCCCTCACGCTGCCAAACTTACCCTAGTAAAACTGACTATCCTACCGATCCTCGACGTCATCTACAAAATAGCTTCCAATACTCTACTCAGCAAACTGGATGCAGTCTATCACAATGCCATCCGTTTTGTTACCAAAGCCCCTTATACCACCCACCACTACGACCTGTATGCTCTAGTCGGCTGGCCCTCGCTACATATTCGCCACTAGACACACTGGCTCCAGGTCATCTATAAGTCTATGCTAGGTAAAGCTCTGCCTTATCTCAGCTCACTGGTCACGATAACAACACCCACCCGTAGCACGCGCTCCAGCAGGTATATCTCACTGGTCATCCCCAAAGCCAACACCTCATTTGGCCGCCTTTCCTTCCAGTTCTCTGCTGCCAGTGACTGGAACGAATTGCAAAAATCACTGAAGCTGGAGACTTATATTTCCCTCACTAACTTTAAACATCAGCTATCTGAGCAGCTAACCGATCGCTGCAGCTATACATAGTCCATCTGTAAATAGCCCACCCAATCTACCTACCTCATCCCCATATTGTTTTGATTTACTTTTCTGCCCTTTTGCACACCGGTATCTCTACTTGCACATCATCATCTGCTCATTTATCACTCCAGTGTTAATCTGCTAAATTGTAATTACTTCGCTACTCTGGCCTATTTATTGCCTACCTCCTCACACCATTTGCACACACTGTATATAGACTTTATTTTTTCTATTGTGTTATTGACTGTACTCTTGTTTATTCCATGTGTAACTCTGTGTTGTTGTTTGTGTCACACTGCTTTGCTTTATCTTGTCCAGATCGCAGTTGTAAATGAGAACTTGTTCTCAACTAGCTTACCTGGTTAAATAAAGGTGAAATAAAATAAAAATAAAAATTCTGGTAACAGTAGGTTGGTCCAGAATCTAGTTTTCAACACAACCCAGCTCTCACATGGCTGATGTTCAAAGTTCACAATTTTCCCGTTCACATGCCGTTAAACATGCTTTATTGCTTCATATTGTAGGGCAGTTGCAGGGTATATGGAATAACATTGACATTATTAAGCCACAAGGGAGAGGCTGAAAGTCATTAGCCACTAAACACTACTGTAAACAGGAAATAACACCCATAACCAGCTTCCTCCATTTTTCCTCTGAAACACCACCATCATTTCTGTGATGATGACTATAAATAAGCAAGCCTGTAACAGAAAGTAGTGAAGATTAAGATGCAAACCACTGTATTCTACTGTGACAAACACAGATATAAAGAGGGGAGAACAGACAACGTTCGTGTGATTTCCCTGAAGCCCTGATTTCACAACCTTTGTTATGAAGGTGTAATAAAGTGTCATTAATGACAAAATTCGGACATTCTGAGAGATGATGATAAGCATGGGGGGGGGGGGGGGGGGGGGGGGGTATGGGGGGGGGCCCAGTGTAGATTGTCTCAGTCATTTAAATATATTTTAGTATTCCAATAAACTTGTAGTTTTTATATAGGCTATTGGTTTCCACTGGTATAGGCCTAATTCCTGTTATAAAGGCTATTGGTTTCCACTAGTATTAGCCTAATTCCTATTATTGGTTTCCACTAGTATTAACCATAATTCCTGTTATAAAGGCTATTGGTTTCCACTAGTATTAACCATAATTCCTGTTATAAAGGCTATTTGTTTCCACTGGTATAGGCCTAATTCCTGTTATAAAGGCTATTGGTTTCCACTAGTATTAACCATAATTCCTGTTATAAAGGCTATTGGTTTCCACTGGTATAGGCCTAATTCCTGTTATAAAGGCTATTGGTTTCCACTAGTATTAGCCTAATTCCTGTTATAAAGGCTATTGGTTTCCACTAGTATTAGCCTAATTCATGTTATAAAGGCTATTGGTTTCCACTAGTATTAGCCTAATTCGTGTTATAAAGGCTATTGGTTTCCACTAGTATTAGCCTAATTCATGTTATAAATGCTATTGGTTTCTACTAGTATTAGCCTAATTCATGTTATAAAGGCTATTGGTTTCCACTAGTATTAGCCTAATTCATGTTTGCATGTTAATATTTTGTGTAGTAGCCTAGTCGTAGCCTAACCGTCAGAGAAAGCCACCTAGTAGACAGTGGTGTAAAGTACTTTAGTAAAAATACTTTAAAGTACTACTTAAGTAGTTTTTTGGGGTATCTGTACTTTACTATTTATATTTTTGACAGCTTTTACGTCACTACATTCCTAAAGAAAATAATGTACTTTTTACTCCATACATTTTCCCTGACACCCAAAAGTACTCGTTACATTTTGAATGCTTAGCAGGGCAGGAAAATTGTCTAATTCACACACTTATCAAGAGAACATCTCTGGTCATCCCCATGGCCTCTGATCTGGCGGATGCCTCGTTTATAAATGATGTCTGAGTGTTAGCGCATGCCCCTGGCTATCAGTAAATAAAGAAAATATGAAAATGATGCCGTGTGAATTGCTTAATATAAGGAATTTGAAATTATTTAGACTTTTATTTTTGATACTAAAGTATATTTTAGCAATTACATTTACTTTTGATACTTAAGTATAGTTTAAACCAAATACTTTTACACTTTTACTCAAACAATATTTTACCGGGTGAATTTCACTTTTACTTGAGTCATTTTCTATTAAGGTATCTACTTTTACAACAATTGGGTACTTTTTCCACTACTGCTGCTAGCATACGAATGAATCAGAGTTTCTGTTACGCACCTCGCTCCCCTTTATCCTCAACTTTTGAGTGCATTCTCCACATTTTGGATTAAAGATCACGAAGACAGCAGACAGTAAGCAATATAAAATACAACCCAATCCCAACATTAAAAATAAAAACGTACAAAAAAATGGTATAATTCTGTGCAGAACATCAGTATACATATCTGATCAAAAGCTCTTACCAATTGGGCGATTTTCAGTAATCCTTGTACAGAGCGAGTATAGCCCAAATTCAAGAAACCTTCGCCTGAAGACGATGTCGTCGTGGTGGTGGTAGTAACAACAGTATGAGACATTTTGAAATGTATAAATAAATACAATACAGTGTAAATAGTCTAGACTAGTTTATTGTGGCCCAGGAATCACAGGCGGCTGCTACTACTGTGCTTCGTCTACGTCATTGTTGTTACTAGTTACCACAGCCACAAAGTCATAAACCCCGCCTGTTTCTACAAATCTTCTTAAAATGTGATTTTAAACCGAATCCTAACCTTATGCCTAACCGTAACCTTAAATTAAGACCAAAAAGCACAATTGCAGGTTATTTTACGATACATTTTTACGATAGCCAATTTAGACTTTGCGGCTGTGGTAACCCTACTTCATTGAGGGTGAGATTCAGTTGGGGTGGGGTTTCCAGGAAACAGTAGCAATTTTCAACTTCAACAGCTACAATGTTGCTTTTACTCGATGGGCCAGTTCGTTTTGCATGGCCCCAGGTGAGTGGTGAATTTATTTAAGGACCAATGGAATGGACTAAAATGTGTTAGACACCGGGTAAAGAAAAACAAACTCGCCCATGGACATAAAATGACTGACTGGAAGAGAAAGTGCTATCAAAACACGTATTGTCCGCAAATCACTCCCGCACGATTGGGTCTCATTTCAAGCTACTGGCAGCGTCACCGCGTGTGTTATGGATGTAAATAATGAGGCACTTACAGTCTCCACATAAATAGTGTTCACATGATGGTTGAAGTTGATCTGTAGAAGTTGATTAAGCATGTGGCTATCAATCTGAATATGTTTGAAGTTCATCAAACTTATGCCTACTATTGTTAATGACACGTTAGGCCCTATATCACTGTAGCCTGCACCATAGACCCATACCTATTCGACCTCCGTACTATATCACAGCTGAATTGTATTTGTCCCAGGTTAATTGAAAAAAAAATCCACCCACATTGCACAAGCAAGCAAGAAGCTCACATTACTTTATGGTCAGACCTAATGTAGGTTTTGCGGTTGAATTGGTAACCATGTGGTGTCAACAGGTGTTAAACTATAGGCTCACCATCCTATCCCAAGGGGACTGCACTAATGGGACTACCCCAGGCCATGCTAAAATAGATTCAGTGTAGTGTATTATTTACATCTTCATGCTTTAAACATCATTATGTCGTTCTGCCCCTGAACAAGGCAGTTAACCCACTGTCCCTAGGCACCCACAGACACTTACCAAAAATAACCAACTAAGCACAAATGTTAGGCCCATGTCAATCAAGCTACATAACAAAATGGATAGCGATGAAGTAAGACTGAACCCCATCAGGAAGGAGTTTTTCATATTTCGATGGTTTGCAGCAGTAGGGTTTTGTTTCTGGCTCCCCCCATCCATAAACAGCTGTTACAATGGAGACGAGGGCAGGATGCTCTTCTCTGTCACCACGTCCCGCGACTGCTACAGAGCAGAATGGGAAAGAGTGCTTAGAAAACATTACCACATAAAGGCGCTCGCGCGCGCACAGACACACAGGCACAGACAGACACACTCTGGCTGTGCATACCAGTAGGCCTAGTCTCCATACGAGCAAGTGAAGCCAGATATGGAGACCAAACCACACCCTAAAAGGACATTATCATGGCAAGCCAAACAGTCTTATGCATCAGCTGTACAATCTTAAGAACCTGAATGAATTACTCTCTGCATGTGGTCCAGAGGAACTAGATCCTCCATGACACTTTGAGAACATCAGAAACACTGCAGCCAAAGGAAACCAATACATTTACATGTACAAATGCACCACACGCTTTCTGCTTCATGGTTCTGCAGGGACGTTTAGTTTAGTGATGCACCACACGCTTTCTGCTTCATGGTTCTGCAGGGACGTTTAGTTTAGTGATGCACCACACGCTTTCTGCTTCATGGTTCTGCAGGGACGTTTAGTTTAGTGATGCACCACACGCTTTCTGCTTCATGGTTCTGCAGGGACGTTTAGTTTAGTGATGCACCAAACGCTTTCTGCTTCATGGTTCTGCAGGGACGTTTAGTTTCGTTTAGTGATGCACCACATGGTAAGAACATGGACATGGACCCAAGCGACTTTGCGTCCTTGAAAAATGCTATATAAATACTATGTATTATTATGAATATTATTATTATTATACACCAATATGAGAAAACCCTTCAGTAGTTGGATTACAGAGTTCCTTGCAGAGCCGGTGGTTGACCACACTCAACCACAGGTACACTCAAGTTTTGCCCAGATAGCATCAGCTGGTTCTGTGGAGGTTGAGGCGAATGACTGCACTGGAGTTCCTCTTTGGGTTCATGTGACGTGTGTTTAAAAGGAACGCTTCACTTCTTTGAAAGGAAACCCAGAAGTATAATGATGTAATGGCGCTCCAGAACAATAACAGTTGTTATTGAGTAACATTTTTGACAATTACAATAACAATACAGTTACAATAACACTTCCATAAGAATAACAATATAAAAACGAAATCTACCAAGTTGTCCCAATGTTGTGAACAATGGCAATAAGACTGACTGCCAAACTCTCGTAGATTTTTTTTTGAAGGTGTCTTGGGAAATGTCTGTCAGAATGAGGGAGGTCAGTTTCATTATGACATACCTCTAGAGTTGCATTCTCTCTGTGGTGCCTCGGCAGTTCACCCTAGCATACCCTCACAATAGCATAGTGGACACCTGAAATGACAATGGACAGCATAATCAGAATAATGGAATGACAATGAAGAGTGAAGGGTTGGCATTATATCATGTTATGTCATGTTAAGGACATTGCTGTTTCAGCTTTATTATGCAATCTTAGACTTTCTTGTGTCACCTTCAAGAAAAGCACTATGTCAAGGATAAACAATAATTCACCTTCATCTGGTATGGGGACACGAGAGCTTCTTTGGGGTGCTTAAAAGAAAAGAGGGCAATTTCACAAGCTTATCTGAGCTGGTTCTGGTACTTAGTGGTATACCTATGGAATTCATGGCCCAAAATTGCAATAATTGAATACTTACATTGAGTGGTGGTGTTCAGTTGAATGGTTGCGTATACCAGATTTAGCTCAATGTCGCCATCTTCTGGTGAATCATGTTTATGCAACGACTGTGGGCTTTCTGTTTGTGCAGAGAACGACAGTAATAAACGATGTGACACATTACAGATCTGAACCATCAGCAAATCCTTTACGGTCTTGTCCACTCACCCATTTCTGAGACATTGGCGTAGATAGAGGATTCACTGACCACAGCTTTAGAAACAGAGAAGTAACATGTACAAATGTAAACTGCTGTGACGCACAAAGTTTATGACTGAATGAGAGGACATGAAGAGCTATGCTCAGACTCGATACTGGACCCGATCTATGTTGCCCACTTCTACAGAGGTGTATTTGGGACAGCAGGCAGGGATTGAAGGATACGGGAGAAGAGGGTGTAGAATACACAGACAATGAGTGGGCCGTAGACAAGTAAAGTTGATGGAGTGGTACATAGGGAAGCATATGTGTGGTGATAGGCAGCAGGTAGTCTAGCGGGTTAAGAGTGTTGGGCCAGTTCGAATTCCTGAGCAAACTAGGTAAAACATCTGCCAATGTGCCCTTGAGCAAGGCACTTAACCCTAATTGCTCCTGTAAGTCGCTCTGGATAAAGCGTCCGCTAAATTACAAAAATGTAAAAATGTACTGAATAGCTTACAACTTAAACTGGCTTTCAACTCAAACTCTGAGGAAAAATTATTACTGATCAGAAATACTATTCAAAGACTCAGATTGTCTAGAAAAGAGTAAGACCCCTTACCTATAGTAGGATCTGTGCACAACTCAGATTGCTGCTTAATCTTTTCTGAATTGCAGTATCTCAGGTATCCTTTTGGAAAAGACCAGAGATAGTATATGAATCTGTAAATACACCAAAAATATATCTTAACTAGTATTTATTTTCTTACAGAGATCACCTACCTCTTTTTCTCAGGTTAAATAAAGCCCCGCCAAGGAGCAGCAGCAGAAGCAGGACCCCACACACAGAGAGGGCTACGGTCAGCGCAGTGGGTCCAGGGGGGAACCGTCTCTCTGCCCTCCCCAGGCTGTTCTCTGCCCTGCAGGTGTACACTTCCTGGGTGAAGTAGGGGATTGAACTGGTCCACTGAAATGGGTGGGTTCCTATGATGCTGACACCTGGGTCTATGTTGCCCTTAGAGGAGGAGAACCAGGTGATGGTGGATGGGGGGTTCCCCTCAACTACACACCTGAGGCTCCCGTTGCCTGGTCCGAGGGACGCCTCTACCCAAGACAGGCTGAGAATCTGGGCCTTAGCTAGGGACAAAGCACAAACCTTGCATGAGTATCATTGTGGTAAAGAGTTTCATTTTCCTAGACCACCAGACCCTCAATAAAACATATTTTATTGCTGACAACGTAGTGAGAGACCTTTACCAATGATATTGAGCTGTGTGCCGCTGGCAGTCTGCCACTTCCCATAACCCCAGTAATAGTCCAGCTCCACTCTGCAGAAGTATACTCCATTGTCTGTGACCGCCAGATCTCTGATGAGGAGAGAGAGATCCCTCTGCTTAGGGTCTCCTTTGACTGAGAAGCGTTGGTATGACTCTGGAACTGAGCATTCATTCATTCCACCCGTAGTAACATTTGTCACCTTGCATTGGAAGAAGGGCGTATCATGGAATTGTCTGGTGATCCACTGGACTGTGATGTCTTTGGAGTAGTCTTGTTGCTTGGGGTGGGTGAAGGAGCAGGGTAGGACCACATCTCCTCCTATGGTGCTATTCACTACAGGGGGAACTGTCATGGACCACTGTTGTGAGAAGGTGCCTAGTGGGAGGAATATTAGTTCACAATTAGAGAAATTAGAGAAATCAACCATATTATGGATATTTCATGTTTGTTTTTTCTGATCTCAAGTGTTTTTTTAAACTTGTATTCTAATTGGTTCAACAGGCAATCTATTGCTCCTTGTTGATATTCTGTTGTACTTTATTTAAACACACACGTCACTACCCAAAGGATCAACAAATCATCTCTTATGATACTGTATAAACATATACTCATCAATATTACAACAGTAAAGATGGATAATTCCTTTATTTCCAAATGATTCAAGAATGCTAAAGCTTAAATAGGAATGTTTCACCAAAATGAAAAAGTGGATGTGAATAGAAATAGGTCAAGCTGGAGTTTGGCCTACCTGTAATGACAGAGACGAGAGAGAAGAGTTGAGCCTGCAACATCCTAAAGGTGATCAAATAGATACGTATCCCACTAGCACTGGAGAGAAAGAAAGTCAAGTCACGGAGAGGAATTTCTACAAACACAATGCCTCAAATCAGGAAACAGAGTTGTGAAATGTACAACATGAGAATAGCCCTTTCCCGTTTCGTGCTGACTGTGAAACAAGTATGAGGGCTTGGCTGAGCAGAAGTGCATTAAAAATGGAAGTGTATTATTTCTTTAGGTCTCTTATGTGAATTTAAGATATGTTTCCTGAGCCTCTTTACCTGGTATCTATTATAGAAAGCCTTAAGACTGGAACAATAGGGGACCTCTGTTTAGTCTAGTGAGAATTGAGCAATATACAGTAATATAGTCCTACAGCACCTTCAGACAGTATTCACACCATTTTACTTGTTCCACATTTTGATGTGTTACAGCCTGAATTTAAAATGGATTAAATTGAATACACAATACTCCATGATATCAAAGTGGAAGTATGTTTTTAGACATTTTTACAAATTACACTGAACAACAATATAAAACACAATATATAAAGTGTTGGTCCCATGTTTCATGAGCTGAAATCAAAGATCCCAGAAATGTTCCATACTCACAAATTTGTTAACATCCCGGTTAGTGAACAGAGTGCCCCATGGTGGCGGTGGGGTTATGGTATGGGCAGGCATAAGCTATGGACGAAGAATACAATTGTATTTTATTGATGACAATTTGAATGCACAGAGATACCGTGATGAGATCCTGAGGCCCATTGTGGTGCCATTCATCCTCTGCCATCACCTCATGTTTCAGCATGATAGTGCACGGCCCCATGTTGCAAGGATCTGTACACAATTCCTGGAAGCTGAACATTTCCCAGTTCTTCCATGGCCTGCATTACTCACCTGACATGTCATCCATTGACCATGTTTGGGATGCTCTGGATCGACGTGTACGACAGCATGTTCCAGTTCCCGCCAATATCCAGTAACTTCGCACAGCCGTGGAAGAGGAGTGAGACAACATTCCACAGTCCACAATCAACAACCTGATCAACTCTATGTGAAGGAGATGTGTCATGCTGCATGAGGCAAGTGGTGGTCACACCAGATACTGACTGGTTTTCTGATCCACGCCCCTAGTTTTTATTTAAGGTATCTGTGACCAACAGATGCATACAGTATCTGTATTCCCAGTCATGTGAAATCCATAGATTAGGGCTTAATGAATTTATTTCAATTTACCAATTCCCTTATATGAACTTTAATTCTGTAAAATCTTTGAAATTGCAGCATGTTGCATTTATATTTTTGTTCAGTATTTTTTTTTAAATTAAAAGCTGAAATGTCTTGAGTCAATAAGTGTTCAATCCCTTTGTTATGACAAGACTAAATAAATTCAGGAGTAAAAATGTGATTTCTGAATGACTATCTGATCTCTACCACACATACAATTATCTGGAAGGTCACTCAGTTCAGCAGTGAATTTCAAACATAGATTCAACCACAATGACCAGGGAGGTTTTCCAATGCCTTGCAAAGAAGGGCACCTATTGGTAGATGGGTATAAATAAAAAGCATGGTGAAGTTATTAATGACACTTTGGATGGTGTACCAATACACCCAGTCACTACAAAAGATACAGACATCCTTCCTAACTCAGTCGCCAGAGAGGAAGGAAACCGTTCATGGATTTCACCATGAGGCCAATGGTGATTTTAAAACAGTTACAGTTTTACATCAAATAAAATAAAATTGTATTGGTCACATACACATGTTTAGCAGATGTTATTGTAGGTGTAGTGAAATGCTTGTGTTTCTAGCTCCAATAGTGCAGTAGTATCTAAGAATTCACAACAATACACACAAATTGTTTTGTTTTATTTCACCTTTATTTAACCAGGTAGACCAGTTGAGAACAAGTTCTCATTTACAACTACAAATCTAAAAGTAAAAGAATGGAATTAAGAAATATATAAATATTAAGACGAGCAATGTCAGAGTGGCATAGACTAAAATAGAGCAGAATAGAATACAGTATATACATGTGAAATTAGTAAAGCCGTATGTATACATTAATAAAGTGACTAGTGTTCCATTATTAAAGTGGCCCGTAATTGGGAGTCCCATAGGGCGGCATACAATTGTCCCAGCGTCGTCCAGGTTTGGCCGGTGTAGGCCGTCATTGTAAATAAGAATGTGTTCTTAACGGACTTGCCTAGTTAAATAAATGTAAACAAATAGATAATAATAAAATATGAGAAAACTATTTGATAGGAGAAAACTGAGGATGGATCAACAACATTGTAGTTACTCCTCAATACTAACCTAATTGACAGAGTGAAAAGGAAGCCTGTACACATTATAAATATTTCAAAACATGCATCCTGTTTGCAGTAAGGCACTAAAGTAAAACCGCAAAAAAATGTGGCAAAGAAATTGACTTTGTCCTCTATACAAAGTATTAATTTTGGGGAAAATACAAAACAACACATTACGGAGTACCACTCCTCATATTTTCAATCATGGTGGTGGCTGCATCATGTTATGAGGACAAGGAAGTTTTTATGATAAAACAAAACAAAACGAAGAGAGTTAAACACAGGTAAAATCCTTTCTAAACTCCTTTTTGACACGGTGAGTCAAATTCACCTTTCAGCAGGACAATAACCTAAAACACAAGACAAAATATACACTGGAGTTGCTTACCAAAACGACATTGAATGTTCCTGAGTGGCCTAGTTAAAGTTTTGACTTAAAGAATCTATGGCAAGACTTGAAAATGGCTGTCTAGCAATGATCAACAATCAACTTGACAGAACTTAAAGATTTAAATAAATACATACATGTGCACATATTGTTCAATCCAGGGGTGCAAAGCTCTTAGAAAAACTCAAACCCAGAAAAACTCACAGCTGTAATCGCTGCCAAAGGTGATTCTAACATATATTAACTCAGAGGCTTGAATACTTATCAAATCAAGATATATTAGCGTTTATTTATTTTTATGAATACATTTTTTCCATAATTATTCTTCCACTTTGACATAGAGAGTTTTGTGTCGATCGTTGACCAACAATTAAATTAAATCCAAGTTAATCCCACTTTGTAACACAACAAAATGTGGAAAAAGTCAAGGTTTATGAATACTTTTTGTTTATAGGACAGTGTGTTAGATGAGGGAAATACGCTCTAGAATCTCATATGATCTGTACTGGAATGACTGGCAGCCACGGGACAGTGTCTGAGAAACAGTGAGTCAGGTGAGGTGACAAACATAGAATCCTCCCTGCATACTCTATCCTTAATACAGCAGTCTCAGCATGGACACCCGGTCACTCTGCAGAATGGTGAATCTCCTATTGTGTTTCACGGAAGGTAAGTAAGCTACAGACGGACTCGCGACTACAGCATATGTGGATCAAATATTTGTCAGACAAACTGTGGGGTCACACTATTCAGAGGTATAATTTTGCACTGCTTTTTTCAGAAGCAAATGGAAAACAGAAAGCAAAGTTAGATCAAAGTGAACTTTTTTCTTCAAGTCTGTTAATCCTTCCTCATTTTCAAAGCATGGCGGATTTGGACACCACTTTCAGATTGACATTTTGCTTACAGGAATACGGAACGATTCCAGTTTTCAAAATGTGTTTTTAAACCATAGTTAAAGTTTGATTAAACATACAAAGTTTGTATCACTATGCAATTTAAAGTATCATATATCAGCTCCAGTTCTCCATCTTTCCTGAGCATTAATAGCATATATTATGACACATCCAGCCCTGGGCGCTGCTTCGAACGATGACGGCTGGTCCATGAAGGTTCAGGCGGAGGTACGTGCCATGGAGGGCTACCCGGTGGTGCTGCCTTGCTCCTTCACCCACCCCCACCACACGCAGCACTCCTCCCTGCAGGTGGTGTGGCGGCTGGGCCACGGCCAGGGCTCTACGGTGCTCTACCACTGCTCCTCTCCCACTGGGGCCAAGACCTGCCAGCCAGGCCCCCAGCAGGACCAGCGTTATCGCCTGGAGGGGAACCCCCGAGAGCACGACCTCTCCTTGCGCATCAACAGCGCTGCCCTGCAGGACAACGGACGCTACTACTGCCGTGTGGAGGTCCCCGGACACGCACACGCCAGCTACGAGGATAAGATGGGCACACGGCTTAGAGTGGAGGGTAGGGGGATTCTGTATATGATGAGTACACTGTAGAATGTAGTACTACACAGTTTGTTTTAGACCTTGAAAGCGATCTAATGTCAACTCTGTATGGGTTTGTCTGTTTGTCTAATTGTAGATGGATTTATGCGTATTTCATGGATATGATTGTAATGATTTGGGGTGTCTGTGTTTGCCATGGCTTTCATGGTTAGCTGCCCCACGAATCCTGGGCCTGTCAGTGGAGGGCAGTGAGGAAGCTGGCTACAGGGCTCAGTGTCGTGTCCAGGGCTCTCCCCTACCTGACGTCCAGTGGCTGGGGCCTGACGAGCTCATGGAAGGCTCCGACATCTCTCCCCTCTCCCAGGAGTCCTTCGAGCAACATCACACCACCAGCCAGCTCCGGGATGTCCTCCCTGGGCAGCAGTACACATGTAGTGCCTCCAACCCCCTGGGGAAGGACCAGGCCACCCTGTACATGCTGCCCCCCAGGCAGGTGCAGGTCTCTGGGGAGGCCCCTCCGCTGCTGCTCCTGCTCTCCCTCTCCCTGGGGTTCAAGGTGCTCCTGCTGCTGGGGATGGTAGTCTGGCTGCCGCAGGGAGGAGGCCCAGCATGGCTCAGATGCTGGTTCAAATGATACACTGTTTGCATACGCATACACACTAATCCAAATGTTTTAACTTCTCATTCATTTTTCCATTTGTCTTCAATAAACAATACATTATGGACCTATTTGCATGTAATTAGAACCCACCTCATTCCCTACCAAGGGTTTATATGTAATGAAGAGTGTAAATCATTAGTTTATTGTTTATGAATCTAACTCATTGGTTGAAATGTTGTGATCATCTAACTATTTGTCAAGCCTCAAAATGGGGGCTACACACAAAACCGCTGTACATTTAAAGGTGAGGACGGTATTTTTTATTGTGGTTATGGTGGTTTAAAGAATACAGCACAAGCATAGCTTGTTTTACAAATATGCCACATTTAATGTCATTTAAGGTAATATAACAAGAAGCTGCCATGTGGGGAATAGTACTTTAGGTGTCTTGTTTGAGCAAGTCTTTATCTTGTTCTTGATACCATGTCTTGTTGAGGCGTTTTGACTGATGTCACATCTATGCTAATATGGCTAAAATGAGCTATCTAGCTAACCAATAACTAACAATGTATTTGAGAGACAAGTGCTCATTGTGCAAATGTATTTATTTTTTATAAACATTTGGAGATGAAATATAGTTTACATGTTGTCAATAGTCTAAGCCAACCACGTGTTTCGCCCCATAATTGCGCACGTCTCGGTTTTGCAGCTAAACAACCAACCAGTCTATAGCATTTGCAAAAGGAAAACATTTATCTAGTTAACTCCTCAGTATTTCAATCCATATGTTACACCTTATCAAAGACTTTACACAAGACTACAGTAGATTAAAAAAATATGCTATGTTTCATAGATTTGATACAATCAGGTTTGGACCTGTAATATGAATAACAAGTAAAAACAGTCTTATTTGTCTAGAAGTCCTAGATCAGAGACATCAGAATGACTTTATCCAGATATATGCCTCAACTCCACATATGGAAGAGAAACACCAGACAGTCAGTTTCAATCATTCTGGATTGAGACATACAGTATAGCTGTTTAGAGAATATATCTTATGAAATGCCCTTCACAAAGGGGCTTGAATCTAGTGAGTATAATGTATGAAGGGTCCTACAGAAAGGGCCGTAGTCAAGTATAGAGCTCTACTGAAGGGGGAAGTGTAGTGGCTCTCTGTAGCAGACGGCTGGGAGAGCTTCACAGCAGCTCTGGTCGCTCCAGGTATAGTTTCCCTGGGGGTCCAGTGTCATCATGGCACACTGGCCCTGTATGGTGGTCCCTGGCTCATCCTGGGCCCAGTGGCTGAAGGACACAGCATCCTTGCTCAGCCAGTACCACTGTCCTGTCAGTGAGCTCCGACGGAGGCCTATCCACACCTGACCCTGCGTCTGTCCCTGAATCTGGGTCTCAGACTCCCTCAGTTTATTGGTCACTTGAAGTAGAAACTCTTCTGTGTTCAGGCTGACCAGACTGTAGCCCTGATCTTGGCAGTACTTCAGAGACTCGGGCCAGCCACCCTGCTCGTCCCCAAGTGCCACAACCTCTGGCCTCAGCAAACAGCCCTTAGAATCTGTGCATACAAACGAGCACGCACACACACACACGAGAGAGCAATCAATATATTCCTATAAATAAACTGGCATACGACAGACATGAATGATATGCATAATTCACAGCAATACAACTCTATGAAACCTCTACAACACCATACCTGGATCTGTGCTGATGCTGGCAGCCGGATTCCCAAAAACCATGCCGTTTGTCTCTCCCAAGTAGTAAGCAGCCATTTTGGAGGAACTATGCCAGATGACATGCTTCCTGTATTTTGTCCCAAAGTCAACGAGTGCCCAGGAGTACTCGGTCCCCATCATGGGAGTCCATGTGACATCCAGGGCTGTGTTCCCCTGATGCACCCCCTCTGTCTGGGCTGTGAGGGCCACTAACAGGGCCTGGTTCTTCATGGCATTGAGGGAGTGGAGGAGGTAGCAGGAGGAGAAGCTATGCGTTGGGATGAGGCTGAGTAGTAGGCCTGGCCTGTGGAGAGTCAGGGAGACAAGACTGGAGGTCTTGACCAGGGAGGAGCCACCAGGGAGGAAGGGATAGAAGGGCAGCTCGCGGGAAGACTGCAGTTGGAGGGGCTCTGTGGGGGGTTCGCTGAGTAAACTCACACTTTGGTTGGTCGTCAGCAGAAAGGTAGTTTCATTCAAAGCTCCATTCTCCAAAGAGGGGTGCACGAGGTATTCTGACCCCCATGCTGTGACGGGGTACAGAGGGATGAACAGAAAACTACAGGTGCAGTTAGTTGTGGCAGCGCATGGGTGGCTGTACAGAACCACCACGGGGTGGTCGGCCAACACGTGTGGCTCTGGCAGCAATCTATTGAGCCAGAGTTGAACCAGTTGGAAAGGCTGGAGTGAGACAGTCTCGTTCTCACCTGCTGGCCCTGAGATGGTGACCTCGTTAGTTTCTTTATTGTTTATGATGATGAGCCTAAACAAATGGTTCCCTGGGTCTATTTGAGGCTGAGGATGCTTCATCTCAGGTATAGGGGGGACATGGTACTCTGTACCCAAGCTCTCCACCGGTGGGACTACCGTGGTCTGGATGCTTTCACCTCTTTGGCTGATGGCAAGGACACTGATGTCGTTGTTGCTGGTCACATGGATTGTGTTGTTAGAGAACTTTGACCTCTTGAGTTCTGCCCTTTTCCAACTTGCCTGAATCACAACTTCCTGTGCTGCATTCAGGTTCCTGGTATCTGTGGAACCCAGTTCCTTCATTTTCACAATTACCGTGGTGTCACTGTGTAGTGCTGTGATTACAATTCTGTTGTACGGCTGAGTGGGATGATAAAAGGCGATGTTCTCCGGGAACGCAGTGATGAACTCTTTGCCAAAGCTATTAGGAAAAGAGAGTGCTGTGGACGCTAAAGAGGGTAGAAACTGATAAAACAGCCATTTTCATATGCAAACAAAACAATTCTGCTCCAGGATAAGATTATTTAATCAACAAAAATCCTCAAACATGTCAACAGACTTAAGAGTCTGTGTTCCATATTGTTTAACTAATAAAGGAAATTGGATTTTAGGTGACTATGTGCTGTTGATGACAGAGATGGAGAACGCTCCAATACTACTAGTGTCATACCAGCAGAGGGGGACATACTACAGGCCTGATCAGCCTGTTTTCCTTTCATTCAACACAACAGGCGCATCTCAATAGTGTAAAGTGGCTTCCTCTCCTATTCTCCTTTCCTTCATCTCCAGTAATCTGAAAGGACAGGATGGGTGAAAGCTACAGTATCAGTCAAAAGTTTGGACACACCTACTGTACTCATTCAAGGGTTTATTTTCTACATTGTAGAATAATAGTGAAGACATCAAAACTATGAAAAAACACATATGGAATCATGAAGTAACCAAAAAAGTGTTAAACAAATCGAAATATTCTATATTTGAGATTCTTCAAAGTAGCCACCCTTCGCCTTGATGACAGCTTTGGACACTCTTGACATTCTCTCAACCAGCTTCATGAGGCAGTCACCTGGAATGCATTTCAATTAACAGGTGTGCTTCGTGGAATTTCTTTCCTTTTTAATGCGTTTTAGCCAATCAGTTGTGTTGTGACAAGGTAGGGATGGTATACAGAAGATAGCCCTATTTGGTAAAAGACCAAGTACATATTATGGCAAGAACAGCTCAAATAAGCAAAGAGAAACGACAGTCCATCATTACTTCAAGACATGAAGGTCAGTCAATACTGAAAATTTCAATAACTTTGAAAGTTTCTTCAAGTGCAGTCGCAAAAACCATCAAGCGCTATGATGAAACTGGCTCTCATGAGGACCGCCACAGGAATGGAAGACCCAGAGTTACCTCTGCTGCAGAGGATAAGTTCCAGCCTCAGAAATTTCAGCCCAAATAAATGCTTCACATAGTTCAAGTAACAGACACATCTCAACATCAACTGTTCAGAGGAGACTGCGTGAATCAGGCCTTCATGGTTGAATTGCTGCAAAGAAACCACTACTAAAGGACACCAATAAGAAGAAGATACTTGCTTGGGGCAAGAAACATGAACAATGGACATTAGACTGGTGGAATTCTGACTAAAATAAAATAAAACTTTATTTTGTCATATGCGCCGAATACAACAGGAACCGTGAAATACTTACTTACAAGCCCTTAACCAACAATGCAGTTCAAGAAAGAGTTAAGAAAACATTTACCAAATAAACTAAAGTAAAAAATAATAAAAAGTAACAAAAGAAATAACGAGGCTATATACAGGGGGTACCGGTACCAAGGGGAGTGTCAATGTAAATAGTCCTGGTGGCCATTTGAATAATTGTTCAGCAGTCTTATGGCTTGAGGGGTAGAAGCTGTTAAGGAGCCTTTTGGTCCTAGACTTGGAGCTCCAGTACCGCTTGCCGTGCGGTAGCCGAGAGAACAGTCTATGACTTGGGTAACTGGAGTCTGACATTTTTTGGAGGCTTTCCTCTGACACCGCCTAGTATATAGGTCCTGGATGAAAGGAAGCTTGGCCCCAGTGATGTACTGGGCCGTACGCAATACCCTTTGTAGCGCCTTACGGTCAGATGCCGAGCAGTTGCCATACCAGGCAGTGATGCAACTGGTCAGGATGCTCTCAGTTGTGCAGCTGTAGAACGTTTTGACGATCCGGGGACCCATGGCAAATATTTTCAGTCCCCTGAGGGGGAAAAGGTGTTGTCGTGCCCTCTTCACAACTGTCTTGGTGTGCTTGGACCATGAGCATGGCTCGTTAAGCACTTGCTGAGCACTTGTTGGCTGCTTTTGGAAAAGCATTCCAAGTGAAGCTGGTTGAGAGAATGCCAAGAAGTCATCAAGGCAAAGGGTTGCTACTCTGAAGAATCTCAAATATATTTTATAACACTTTTTTGGTTACTACATGATTCCATGTGCTATTTAATAGTTTTGATGTCTTCGCTATTATTCTACAATGTAGAAAATTGTAAAAATAAAGAAAAACCCTTGAATGAGTAGGTGTGTCCAAACTTTGGACTGGTACTGTATATTGACAGGATAGGTGAAAGCTATATGGTGAATGAATTTGCTTCCACCCTGTTCAGTCAGTTTTTCAAAGGAGACGAGGAGATTAATTTATTGAGATGAACCCAGTTTGTATTTTCTTCAGCATTTACAGCATCTCTAATGACAGCGTAACTTTGTAAAAGGTCATAAAACAGGTCACAGTCGTGTAGAGAGATACTGTATGGGATTGGTTCACCTGAGTCAAAGGCTGCCAGGACCAGGAGAATGACTGGCACCACTCCCATGGTTGTGACGAGGGCCATGGCCGCTAAAGCCAGACGGGAGCAGGGGTGGTGTCAGATGGGTCGTGGAGGTTGGCAGGTAACTGGGCTGTGAAGGCAAATATTTTTTTAATTTGTTACAATTTCAGAAACATAGCAAAACAGTCCTGTCATCTAATATTTATGTGGCCATTGGTTGTGGTTGTTTAGGTACTGTATGTTAAGGCAGCAGCTTTGGTTAGGCACACTGTGGTTGTTTAGGTACTGTATGTTAAGGCAGCAGCTTTGGTTAGGCACACTGTGGTTGTTTAGGTACTGTATGTTTAGGTAGCAGCTTTGGTTAGGCACACTGTGGGTTGTTTAGGTACTGTATGTTTAGGTAGCAGCTTTGGTTAGGCACACTGTGGTTGTTTAGGTACTGTATGTTTAGGTAGCAGCTTTGGTTAGGCACACTGTGGGTTGTTTAGGTACTGTATGTTAAGGCAGCAGCTTTGGTTAGGCACACTGTGGTTGTTTAGGTACTGTATGTTTAGGCAGCAGCTTTGGTTAGGCACACTGTGGGTTGTTTAGGTACTGTATGTTTAGGTAGCAGCTTTGGTTAGGCACACTGTGGGTTGTTTAGGTACTGTATGTTAAGGCAGCAGCTTTGGTTAGGCACACTGTGGGTTGTTTAGGTACTGTATGTTAAGGCAGCAGCTTTGGTTAGGCACACTGTGGGTTGTTTAGGTACTGTATGTTTAGGTAGCAGCTTTGGTTAGGCACACTGTGGTTGTTTAGGTACTGTATGTTTAGGTAGCAGCTTTGGTTAGGCACACTGTGGGTTGTTTAGGTACTGTATGTTTAGGTAGCAGCTTTGGTTAGGCACACTGTGGTTGTTTAGGTACTGTATGTTTAGGTAGCAGCTTTGGTTAGGCACACTGTGGGTTGTTTAGGTACTGTATGTTAAGGTAGCAGCTTTGGTTAGGCACACTGTGGGTTGTTTAGGTACTGTATGTTAAGGCAGCAGCTTTGGTTAGGCACACTGTGGGTTGTTTAGGTACTGTATGTTTAGGTAGCAGCTTTGGTTAGGCACACTGTGGGTTGTTTAGGTACTGTATGTTAAGGCAGCAGCTTTGGTTAGGCACACTGTGGGTTGTTTAGGTACTGTATGTTAAGGCAGCAGCTTTGGTTAGGCACACTGTGGGTTGTTGAGGTACTGTATGTTTAGGTAGCAGCTTTGGTTAGGCACACTGTGGGTTGTTTACATATCAACCAATTTCCCTTAGCCCAAATTTGACCATATGCTTTGGCAAAGACAACATTGGAAACAGGAGGCCTACAGGCCAACTCCTGTTGTTGCCATGGCAGGTCTGTGAGGACAGGAAGTCATTTGCATCTCTGACAGGTCCTGTCATTTGAGAAATGTGTGTAGCCAAAGTTGATGGATAAGGCTAGTTTCAACATAAATAGGCAATAGCATAAATACTTTGAGTGAAAACGATTGAGCCTAAATCTGTGACAAGTGAATTCCAGCCTTACTCCTCAGACGATTATACAGATTTTTACTAAAGTTAATACAGTAAATACACCGAGTGTACAAAACATTAGGAACAACTTCCTTATATTGAATTGCACCCCCTTTGCCCTCAGAACAGCCTCATTTCATGGACTCTACAAGACGTCGAAAGCGTTCCACAGGGATGCTGGACTATGTTGATTACAACGCTTCCCACAGTTGTGTCAATTTGGCTGGATGTCCTAGTACTTGTACACTGTGTATATTTGGGTATCTCCAATCGAGCAAAATAGTTTTAGTGGCCCCCCTTTTGATGGCGGAGAGAAACATGTACGCTTTAAAGTACATTTCCTGCAATTCTACACATGTTGCCATGGGGATGAGAGACATTTTGTAGTTTTAAAGCACATTTCCTGCAATTGTTCCCATTTTACCTTAGGGTGGAGACTTTTTTCTTTCTTCAGTTTTAAAGCTAATTTCATGCAATTCTACACATTTTTCCATGACTTATGCCATGTTAATGATATCTGAGTGAGAGTGACTAACAAAATCAATGGGGCCCCATGGCGGTCAGGACCCCTGAGAATGTGCCCTGCGTGCCCGGTTGGTATTTGGCCATGATTACTACAAGATAACTGGCTAGACCAACTTTCCAATCTAGAATTGTTACCTGACGTGGCTAATTGAGTGACTGTCAGTGAATGACAAAACAAGTGAAAAACTGTTGATGCACAACCACATTTCAAGTTTGCACCTTGTGTATTCTACTATTCTAACTCTCAACAGTAAGTTGAGACCCCGACTGAGTTCGGGGCCCCTAAGCTCCCGCTTATGTTGCTTATGCCTAGAGCCGGCCTTGGGGATCTCTTCAGAAATAAATTTTTTGTAAACACCACTCTTGTTCATTACTTTCCATGTATTACCTTTAATTGTTTTTTATATTTAAGCATTATTACAGATTTATACAGAATAATTAATTGAGTTATTTAAAAAAGCAACTAACATTGGTATGCTACATTTGTAGAAGCTTAACGTATCCTCTTACCTTGGGGCAGAAACACTCTCTTCACCTTCCCTCAGTTAACTGACTCTAGTTAGACTCTGTCTTCCTTTTTCCTTTGGAAACACTGACACATTTGACAGTCAAACTCTTGACATCTGACAACTCTTTGCATGGAAGCAGACAGAGGCCTGGAAGACTGGGATGTGAGGGTGAAAGGTGACAAAGGAAAGGTTAAGTAAATGGTCATAGCACCTGCACTATGACACATCCAATTCCATTTAATAGCTTTTTGCCATTACTACATGTCGGCACTCTGATGTTGAATTGTATATCTTTAAAAGTAATGTTGAAATTCAGTTTTAAATGATTTTAAATGACAAAATGAAACGGAGTCGACCCCACTTCTTTAAAATGTTTGTAAAACATTGTCTGCATTGTGCATGGCACAACTGTCTTTTATGACCTCTAGTCAACCAGGTTGAGGTATTTTAAAGCAATAAGGCCCGAGGGGGGTGTGGTACATGGCCATTGGTAGTAATATGAAATAGAGGTCGACCGATTAATCGGCATGGCCGAATAATTAGGGCCAATTTCAAGTTTTCATAACAATCGGTAATCTGCATCACTGTCAAATGTGATTATGGACGCTTACATTGCATTCCGAGGAAACTGCGTGGCAGGCTGACCACCTGTTACGCGAGTGCAGCAAGGAGCCAAGGTAAGTTGCTAGCTAGCATTAAACTTACCTTATAAAAAAACAATCTTCACAATCACTAGTTAACTACACATGGTTGATGATATTACTAGGTTAACTAGCTTGCCCTGCGTTGTATATAATCAATGCGGCACCTGTTAATTTATCATCGAATCACAGCCTACTTTGCCAAACAGGTGATGTTTTAACAAAAGCGCATTCGCGAAAAAAAGCACAATCATTGCAGAAATGTACCTAACCATAAACATCAATGCCTTTCTTAACTTCTTATGGCTGCAGGGGCAGTATTGAGTAGCTTGGATGAAAGGTGCACAGAGGTGCCCAGAGTAAACGGCCTGCTCCTCAGTCATAGTTGCTAATATATTCATATTATTATTAGTATTGGATAGAAAACACTCTGAAGTTTCTAAAACTGTTTGAATTATGTCTGAGTATAACAGAACTCATTTGGCAGGCAAAAACCTGAGAAAAAATCCAAACAGGAAGTGGAAATTCTGAGGCTGGTAGATTTTCAACCAAGCTCCCATTGAAATCACAGCGAGATATGGATGAGTTTTCACTTCCTACGGCTTCCACTAGATGTCAACAGTCTGTAGAACTTTGTCTGATGACTCTACTGTGAAGGGGGGGCGGATGAGAGGAGAATTAGTTAGGTCTGCCATGAGGTGACCATTCTTTGACCATGCGCGTTCACATGAGAGGGAGCTCCGTTCCATCGCTCATCTGAAGTCAATGTAATTCTCCGGTTGGAACGTTATTCAAGATTTATGTTAAAAACATTCTAAAGATTGATTCAATATATCGTTTGACATGTTTCTACGGACTGTTACGGAACTTTTGGACATGTCATCAGGTTTTAGTGAACGCGCTTCCCTGACGTTGGATTTGTATACCAAACACACGACAAAATTGTTATTTGGACATAAATGATGGACATTACCGAAAAAAACAAACATTTCTTGTGGAAGTGGGAGTGTATTCCGACGAAGATCAGCAAAGGTAAGTGAAGATTTATAATGCTTTTTATGAGTTTTGTTGACTGCACAATTTGGGCGGGTAACTGTATGGCTTGCTTTTGTGGCTGAACGCTGTTTTCAGATGATTGAATATTGTGTTTTGACGTAAAGCTTTTTGAAATCTGACACAGCGGTTGCATTAAGAACAAGTGTATCTTTAATTCTATGTAAAACATGTATCTTTCATCAAAGTTGATGAGTATTCTGTTATTTGACGTGGCTCTCTGCAATTTCTCAGGATATTTTGGAGGCATTTCTGAACATGGCGCCAATGTAAACAGAGGTTTTTGGATATAAATATGAACTTAATCGAACAAGACATATATGTATTGTGTAATATGAAGTCCTATGAGTGTCATCTGATGAAGATCATCAAAGGTTAGTGATTCATTTTATCTCTATTTGTGCTTTTTGTGACTCCTCTCTTTGGCTGGAAAAATGGCAGAATTTTTCTTTGAGTTGGTGGTGACCTAACATAATCGTTTGTGGTGCTTTCGCTGAAAAGCCTATTTGAAAATCGGACACTTTGGTGGGATTAACAAAAAGATTACCTTTAAAATGGTATGAGATACATGTATGTTTGAGGAATTTTAATTATGAGATTTCTGTTGTTTGAATTTGGCACCCTGCACTTTCACTGGCTGTTGTCATATTGATCTCGTTAACGGGATTGCAGCCATAAGAATTTTTAAAATAAATACACAGAACTATATATTTTTTTAAACCTGCATATTTAGTTAAAATAAATTAATGTTAGCAGGCAATATTAACTAGGGAAATTGTGTCACTTCTCTTGCGTTTATTGCACGCAGAGTAAAGGTATATGCAACAGTTTCGGCCACCTGGCTCGTTGCGAACTTATTTGCCAGAATATTACATAATTATGACATAACATTGAAGGTTGTGTAATGCAATATTTAGACTTATGGATGCCACCCGTTAGATAAAATATGGAACGTTTCCGTATTTCACTGAAATAAACTTTTTGTTTTCTAAATTATAGTTTCTGGACTTGACCATATTAATGCCCAAAGGCTCGTCTATGATTTGATAGCGCAGTCTGACTGAGCGGTGGTAGGCAGCAGCAGGCTCGTAAACATTCATTCAAACTCACTGCGTTTGTCAGCAGCTCTTAGCAATGCTTGACAGCGCTGTTTATGCCTATCAAGCCTATCAACTCCTGAGATTGGGCTGGTAATACTAAAGTGCCTATTAGACCATCCAATAGTCAAAGGTATATGAAATACAAATGGTATAGAGAGAAATAGTCGACGCGTCATAATTCCTATAATAACTACAACCTAAAACTTCTTAACTGGGAATATTGAACCACCAGCTGTCATATGTTCTCATGTTCTGAGCAAGGAACTTAAACGTTAGCTTTTTTACATGGCACATATTGCACTTTTACTTTCTTCTCCAACACTGTGTTTTTGCATTATTTAAACCAAATTGAGCATGTTTCATTATTTATTTGAGACTAGATTTTATTTACGTGTTATATTAAGTTAAAATAAGTGTTCATACAGTATTGTTGTAATTGTCATTATTACACACACACACACACATATATATATATAAAAATCGGCATAGGCTTTTTTGGGTCCTCCAATAAATCGTTGAAAAATCATAATCGGTTGACCCCTAATATAAATGGTACATGGCCACGCAGAGTACCTGGATACAGCCCTTAGCCGTGGTATATTGGCCATATACCACAAACCCCCGAGGTGCCTTATTGCTATTATAAACTGGCTACCAACGTAATTAGATGTAAAAATAAAAGTTGTCATACCTGAGGTATACCACGGCTTTCAGACAAATCAGCATTCAGGGCTCGAACCACCCAGTTTAAAATATAGTATAACATGGGGGTGATTGGGCTTTATTTTAAGGGGTTTCTTATCATCAACACCAAACGTGTGTGTGTACAGTGTACCAAAAACAGTCACTTTGAATAGTAAATGAGCTTTCAAATCATTGTGCACACGATTTCCATAGAAGAAGCACAAACCAAACTGAATAGTCATCTGAAATATCTGAACACTTAAATCTGAGTTTGTGCAGAGAAGCCTATTTGGTATTGAGGGGAACCAGATGTAGTCACTAGAATAGAGGGACTCAACACCGACTGCTGCTTCATTTTAAAGTGGCAATCTGCACTTCCAACAATAACAAAGCAGACACCCTGCCACTGAGGGGGTGGGGCTGGATAAATGTTACCACTCAAATTCATGGAGAGAGCAATGGATACCAGTACTGACCATCCATGACATCAACATAAAAGTTTTACCATGTTTTGAGGCTATAACATGGTTACATTTATATTGTTTACTAAGGAATAAAACAAGCTTTCGGGTTCTGATGGGGAACATCAACTGAACTAAGCTCAAAGTATTTATAAGTTATATTCTTCAAGACTCAATGGATACATTTAAAATAATAAAATGATGAATGCCACGTTCAAAACAACAGGGAACTCTGGGGGATTTTTTTTTTTCTCCGATGGGGAAATATCGATTTGAAAGGTCATCCAACTTGGAATTCCAACTTGGGAACTAGGGCCCCTTTCTAGAGCGCCAACTTTCCGACCTGAAGATTACTGACGTCATGATTTGACCTCGTATTTTTCTGAGGCATTTATAAGTTACAGTGCATTCAGATCCCTTAACTTTTTACACATTTTGTTAGACTTATTCTAAAATTGATTCAATGTTTTAATCCATAATGACAAAGCGATAAGTTTTGTAGACATTTTTGCAAATGTATTAAAAATAAAAAACAAATACCTTATTTACGTAAGTATTTAGACCCTTTGCTATGAGACTCAAAATTGAGCTCAGGTGCATCCTGTTTCCATTAATCATCCTTTAGATGTTTCTACAACTTGGAGTCCACCTGTGATACTGTAAATTCAATGAATTAGACATGATTTGGAAAGGCACACACACACCTGTCTATATAAATGTCCCACAGTTGACAGTGCATGTCAGAGCAAAAACCAAGCCATGAGGTCGAAGGAATTGTCCCTAGAGCTTCGAGACAGGATTATGTCGATGCACAGATCTGGGGAAGGGTACCAAAACATTTCTGCAGCATTGAAGTTCCCCAAGAACACAGTGGCATCTATCATTCTTAAATGGAAGAAGTTAGTGACCAAGAACCCGGTGGTGACTCTGATAGAGCTCTAGAGTTCCTCTGTGGAGATTTGAGAACCTTCCAGAAGGACAACCATTTCTGCAGCACTCCACCAATCAGGCCTTTAAGGTAGAGTGGCCAGACAGAAGACACTCCTCAGTAAAAGGCATGACAGTCCGCTTGGAGTTTGACAAAAGGCACCTAAAGGAGTCCGACTATGAGAAACAAGATTCTCTGGTCTAATGAAGCGTCACGTCTGGAGGAAACCAGGCACCGCTCATCACCTGGCCAATACCAATCCTTACAGTGAAGCATGGTGGTGGCAGCATCATGCTGTGGGGATGCTTTTCAGCAGGATGGACTGAGAGACTAGTCACAATTGAGGGAAAGATGAACAGAACAAAGTACAGAGAGATCCTTGATGAAAACCTGCTCCAGAGTGCTCAGGACCTCAGAATGGGGTGAAGGTTCACCTTCCAACAGGACAATGACCCTAGGCACACAACCAAGACAATGCAAATCAAATCAAAGTTTATTTGTCACGTGCGCCGAATACAACAGGTGTTACAGTGAAATGTGAAAATCACCTTACAGTGAAATGCTTACTTACAGGCTCTAACCAATAGTGCAAAAAAGGTGTTAGGTGAACAATAGGTAAGTAAAGAAATAAAACAACAGTAAAAAGACAGGCTATATACAGTAGCGAGGCTATAAAAGTAGCGAGGCTACATACAGACACTGGTTAGTCAGGCTGATTGAGGTAGTATGTATATGTAGATATGGTTAAAGTGACTACGCATATATGATGAACTGAGTAGCGGTAGTGTAAAAGAGGGGTTGGCGGGTGGTGGGTGGCGGGACACAATGCAGATAGCCCAGTTAGCCAATGTGCGGGAGCACTGGTTGGTTGGGCCAATTGAGGTAATATGTACATGAATGTATAGTTAAAGTGACTATGCATATATGACAGAGAGTAGCAGCAGCGTAAAAAGAGGGGTTGGGGGGGGGCACACAATGGAAATAGTCCAGGTAGACATTTGATTACCTGCTCAGGAGTCTTATGGCTTGGGGGTAAAAACTGTTGAGAAGCCTTTTTGTCCTAGACTTGGCACTCCGGTACCGCTTGCCATGCGGTAGTAGAGAGAACAGTCTATGACTGGGGTGGCTGGGGTCTTTGACATTTTTTAGGGCCTTCCTCTGACACCGCCTGGTGTAGAGGTCCTGGATGGCAGGCAGCTTAGCCCCAGTGATGTACTGGGCCATACGGACTACCCTCTGTAGTGCCTTGCGGTCAGAGGCCGAGCAATTGCCGTACCAGGCAGTGATGCAACCGGTCAGGATGCTCTCGATGTTGCAGCTGTAGAACCTTTTGAGGATCTCAGGACCCATGCCAAATCTTTTTAGTTTCCTGAGGGGGAATAGGCTTTGTCGTGCCCTCTTCACGACTGTCTTGGTGTGTTTGGACCATTCTAGTTTGTTGTTGATGTGGACAACGAGTAACTTGAAGCTCTCAACCTGCTCCACTACAGTCCCGTCGATGAGAATGGGGGCGTGCTCGGTCCTCCTTTCCCTGTAGTGAAGTGGCTTCGGGACAAGAGTGGTCTCAAGGTCCTTGAGTGGCCCAGCCAGAGTCTGGATTTGAACCCGATCGAACATCTCTGGAGACCTGAAAATAGCTGTGCAGCAACGCTCCTCATCCAACTTGACAGAGCTTGAGAAGAATGGGAGAAACTCTCCAAATACATGTGTACCAAGCTTGTAGCGTCATACCCAAGAAGACTCGAGGCTGTAATTGCTGCCAAAGGTGCTTCAACAAAGTACTGAGTCAAGGGTCTGAGTAGCAGCAGCGTAAAATAGCAGCAGCTTTTGTAAAATGTGATTTTTTTTATTTTTTATTGGTAATACATTCGCAAACATTTCTAAACCTGTTTTTGCATTGTCATTATGGGGCATTGTGTGTAGATTGATGAGGGAAAAAACTATTTAATCCATTTTAGAATAAGGCTGTAAAATGTAACAAAATGTGGAAAAAGTCAAGGGGTCTGAATACTTTCTGAATGCACTGTATATTCAAGACTCAATGGATATTAATTTAAAAAGTCTAAAAATGGATAAAGCAACAGCAGATTGCCCCTTTAAATCAAAATAGTGACTTTCAGTCTGTAGCGTGAGCTGTATGTTTTGTATGCATTTTAGTGTACTAGCAGATCAGTGATACAATACTACTTCTGTTCATCACCAAGCAATGTAGCTACAACAACTTGTCAAAGATTGAGGCCAACCAATACAGCTACAATGTAGTAACCTTTATTGCTTTCCTTCAACAACTTCATTTCCATTACAAAAAAATGTAATCGTTCATTTGCGTTATCCCCCAGTTCCCGCCATCCCAACCTCATAGGAATAGTACAGATACCATTCATTGTACAGTTTAAGAACAATTAATTAAAAACTTCACTGATATCAAACCTAATGGCAACATGAGGCCAATCCAATCCACTTTATAGGGGACTGAAATGTCTAGTCACACGGTGCTGAAAGATTGCCTGTCCTCAGTGATCGTCACTGGTTTAGGAGTTTCACATAGCAGTACTATGACAGTTTATTCTGTGTTGTATTGTTGTACTGTGTAGGGAAGATAGTGAGAAAAAGGCACCTTGGACTGCTCTTAACAAGCTCCCCAGTAGGCCACGTTTCCTAGTCCCAGCCTGCTTAAGTACTCAACTACCAAGAGATAATGCGCACCAAGGCAGAGCCAATGATGGGAAAAAGTACCCAAATGTCATACTTCAGTAAAAGTAAAGTTACCTTAATAGAAAATGACTCAAGTAAAAGTCACCCAGTAAAATACTACTCGAGTAAAAGTCTACATTTGGTTTTAAAATATACCTAAGTATCAAAAGTAAATGTAATTGCTAAAATATACTTAAGTATCAAAGCAAAAGTTAGACTAATTAAAAATTCCTTATATTAAGTAAACCAGACGGTACAATTCTTGTTATTTAAATTTACGGATAGCCAGGGCACACTCCAACACTCAGACATCATTTACAAATTAAGAATGTGTTTAGTGAGTCCGCCAGAGCAGAGGCAGTAGGGATGTTCTCTTGATAAGTGTGAATTGAACCCTTTTCTGTCCTGCTAAGCATTCAAAATGTAACAAGTACTTTTGGGTGTCAGGGAAAATGTATGGAGTAAAAAGTACATTCTTTTCTTTAGGAATGTAGTGAAGTAAAAGTTGTAAAAAATATAACTAGCAAAGAAAAGTACAGATACCCCAAAAAATGACTTAAGTAATATTTAAAAGTCTTTTTACACCACTGGTAGCACAAAGTCAGAAGGAACAAGAACGTATGACGATCCCAACATTCATACTTATGGGGCCCATCATTGACCCAGAGGGCAACGCAGCTGTTAAAACAGATGCACTTTTTCTTGAAATGACTTTTTGTTTTCATCAAGGTGTTCAGATGGAAGCAGTCAGTTATTGAACTTGAGGAGTCTCCTCTTTATTGAAGTCAAAACAAATTCTTGCCCCCCGTACGACTTACACCCAATGTTTCATAACCTTCATTCCATATTTGTATAACACTATAGATTTAAATAAAACTAATTTAATCACATAATCCAAACTCATGAATTAAACTCAATCACAGAGCCATGAACAGCAGACTGATGCCTTTCCCAGTTGGACTCCTGTAACAGTATACATATTGGATAATCAACCAAAAGCATTGCTATTCATTAACACTAAATCCACCGGAAAAAATGACTTAAGATCTTTTTTTTTTTTTTTTTTTTTACAAAACAGCCTACAACAGAATAGCCAATAAAAGAAGAGCACAGAGAAACCCACCTATCACAGTGTTGTCCAGTGTCAAATAGGAAAAAAGGGTTTACAGCTGAAAGGGAGGGGCAGAGAAACACACAGCAACATCTTCTAGCAACACTAGTGGATTGACAATGAGGGAGTCAGTCAGTGAGCAACAGAGTGAAAGTGAGAGACAACACAGAGAGAGAGAGGGGGAGAGAGACAACACAGAGAGAGGGGGAGAGAGACAACACAGAGGGAGAGGCCGAGAGAGAGAGGCCGAGAGAGAGAGGCAGGGAGAAAGCGAGAGAAAAAAAGAGACTGACAGAGAGACGGTGAGAGAAAGAGACAAGGGCATCATTGAGCCCATTGGTTCCTGAGACTGATCTAAATAGATACATGTGTATAAAAAGGTACATATAGCCTGCCCACCCCTCTCGTTGTGCGGCAGGCGTATCTAAAGTGCACAGATATAAAGACAGGAAATAAAGAACATTAATTACCGGCCAGCAACAAACAATGACACTGCCCCCTCCTCCCGCCCCCTCCCAAACTCTGCAACGCTGACCAATTCAAAATAAATTAAATGCATTACATTTTGTAATGATATAGATAATAACAATGATAAAAATATATATATATAGACAATCTAAAATATATACCCCATAACAGAAAATATTCCATTGGATGTAAACCGTTTAAATGGATAAAAGTGGGTTCCCCTCGTCATCATAACCAAGGGGAGGCTACAGCTCTGGTAAGACCTCCTTGGTGCAGGTGCACTACACTAGATTAAACCCAGGCTACCACAGCCATGTACAGTAACACTATTGAACAGCTTTAAACCTGCCCTGAAGAAGGCATCAGTTTTAGAAACCTCTATAGACTTACTCTATACATATTTTCTTCCTTTCAAGTCCACCATTATGTATGTATGGACACGGACACACCATTACTCCAAAATAACAAGACCGCTCAATCGAGAAATGTGTTTTTGAAACTTCATCTTATTATAGTCCGTTTCCAATTTGGGATTGTTTAAGATTAGTAAGAGATGTTTGCCAATTAATTCAAGAAATATTCTGCAAACTATGGGCTATGCTGTGGTCTGTCATGTTCACTTTGACAGAACATCTTCAGCCTTTCAAACTACTGTGACTGATAATCTGAATCAACAGCACATCGTACACATGACTCTGATATTGTGAAAAGCCATCTTAAGCTGCTCTTAAGTTTCTTACACTTGTACACACACCCGTGTGCCCACACACCCGAGTGCCCACACACCCGAGTGCCCACACACCCGAGTGCCCACACACCCGAGTGCCCACACACCCGAGTGCCCACACACCCACCATTAAATCTAATATGTGCTCTAAATGTATTTGGATCTTTTGTTGAGCGTCACCTGCTTTCTCAAACAGAAAGTGTCTATTGTTCAGAGTGAGCCAGATAGAGTGCTGTGAGTAGTAGCCGTCGCTGTGGTCAAGCCACCCGGGGTGCTTGGACTGCTGTTAGGCCTACTGCTTCCTATGAACCACCTGGGGACAGTCTTGTTTGAAATGCTTACAGCAACTCTTCTAATATAATGCACTAAGGGCCATAGAGGCCACTACATGCATTCATAATGCATTGCCCTCGAACTGTTACGAGGACAGACTGTACACCATATCACAGAGACAGACTATGGACATGTTGGTAAAAAGCCTGATGAAAGTCATTCCAAGAAGACCAAGTGGTTCCTTAAAAAAGGCACACCTGAATCTAAAGTTAATGTTTTTTCACCTTAAAACGATGATCAAATTAAAAGACAAATTTCCCTCGTACTAATTTCACAATAAGAACTAAAGAAACATGGCTAAGTAGAAGTGGTTGTGTCTTTGTGTGCCCCCTTGGCATTGGTATGGTAGCAGCTGTTAGGGCAACGGACAGGGCCATGAAGGACACTGGCCCCTGCTGTGTGGGAGGACAGGAGGACAACGCCACCTGGTGGGCTAGGGGCTGACGTGGCACTCTCCCTGCTCCTCCCGTCCCTCCCTCATAAGGAGGTCTCAGCATCCCCATACTTCTCCCCCTGGTCATTCTCCAAGTTTATCTTCACACAGGAAACCTTCGCCTGGCTGGGAAAAGAAAATAACACTATCATCATCACCACCACCGAAATTCAGTTCATTCATTGAAAAATTATAATTATATTTAAATATAGCTGTTTACAATTAATGAATTAAACTTGAATTTCATTAAGTTAAATCCTCCAAACTCATTCAACAAATGATAACCCAATATGAACCCACTCACCACCCATTTGCCACACAACGTGCAATGTTGCAAAATGTTTAAATGCAACATTGCAAGACTGAACGTACCCCAGGTGGATCCAAATGCTCTTATCTTTGGTTTCTTTGAAAATATTGGCAGTTCTAAGACATTTGCCATACATCCAGTACTATTGATTTGCAAGTTGGTGCATCATAGTATCTCGATTGTGGGTGGGAGTGTTAAAATTAGCCTTTACGCTCTTAGTTCATTGAAAGGTTATTCAAAGGTTAATATACTGTCAAGCACAAAAAGGTATGGGTTCAACTTCTGGACTATATAGGACAATAGGGTGGAGACATAGAAACACGAGGCTGGATTCCAAAAGGGAACACTTGCTCCCTTCTCTGGCCCTCAATCTTGAGAGTAAGCAATAATAGCCGTATACAAGGTTTCATCAATATTCCCCCACACTTAAAAGCATGTGATTGAGACACATATTGATAAGTGCATGAAATTAATGTACATTTTTAAATAGTTTCAGAATTCATTTTCAAAATATTTAAATAGAAAAGTATTTATTTGTTGGTTTAAATATTTAGTCAAAATGATTATCAGGGTGTGATTTTCTGAGAGGGATGGGAGCATGTTTCTGGGTTTGGCCCCAGCAGCCAGACAGGAAGAGGAAGGATGAACACCTGAACCATACCGAGGAGGAGTTATAGCTACCTGGCACTATGTTTCAGAGCTTTGGCACTGTCAGAGTTCATGGAGACAGACTTCCAATTGGCGGTTTTGGCCATTTCATCAGAAATGTTTACCATAGAGGGGTCCAAACTGCAGGGGAAGAAACACAAACCACCCTCAGCAGGCGTACAAGGACACCCCCCCCCCTCAGTGTGAGTCTCATTTCTGAAACAAGCTCATGAATGATCTTTGCTTGGCTGCAGTCAACATACAGTATTACAGAGGACCCTTAGAAAACTATCATAACCATAATAAATTGCAATACTAAGGGAAATTAGCTATTTAGTATTACTTCAAATATAATAGTTGGATGAAATAGTCGCTTGATTGCAAGCACAGTCTGTGATTGGTCGTTTTTCTGGTGGTTGTCTTTGTGGTTGTTATGGGGCTGAGGGTCAGGGGGTCATGTTCAACAACAAATCAAACACGAGGGCTGTATTTCATTCCACAAGGCTGTCCACTTCCATAAGCCCTTCAGAGGGGAGGAAACAGCGGTGTGGAATGAAACCGGTCCGAGGTGGTCATGGGCAGTTAATCAACCAGGTGGGAGAGCAGCTGTATGAGTGGTGCATGGTGAGACTAGAGCAGGCCTGAGACTGAGACCAACCCCTGCTCTCTCCTCTGCGTCGTGTGGCATGTCCAACTCAACACTGCTGTCACACCTGCTTTGGGAGAGACGGGTCAGTGCTTCAAAAGGGGTTACTCTTCCCTGTTACATGAATATACAAGTCCATAGTTCTCCAAAGTGCTTCTAAATACATTACAGAACCCGTGAGGAACAGCACTGATGGGCTATGGTGAATGGGCCGTGACTTCCTCCAAGTATAATGGACATTGATATACTGCATCAAAATTGTCCCCAACCACTAACCTGACTTTGAGGGTCTTGAGGATGCCCGGCCCGTCGTAGGGGTGTGCTATGCCCTCTTCCACTTCCAGCAGGCGCTGAGCCTCCTGTAACCAGGGAAACAGAGGGAAAGTGTCAGTGGCACTGTCACAGCTCTCTGCAGTAGTCTGTGAGAACAGTGGGACTGTCACAGCTCTCTGCAGTAGTCTGTGAGAACAGTGGGACTGTCACAGCTCTCTGCAGTAGTCTGTGAGAACAGTGGGACTGTCACAGCTCTCTGCAGTAGTCTGTGAGAACAGTGGGACTGTCACAGCTCTCTGCAGTAGTCTGTGAGAACAGTGGGACTATCACAGCTCTCTGCAGTAGTCTGTGAGAACAGTGGGACTGTCACAGCTCTCTGCAGTAGTCTGTGAGAACAGTGGGACTGTCACAGCTCTCTGCAGTAGTCTGTGAGAACAGTGGGACTGTCACAGCTCTCTGCAGTAGTCTGTGAGAACAGTGGGACTGTCACAGCTCTCTGCAGTAGTCTGTGAGAACAGTGGGACTGTCACAGCTCTCTGCAGTAGTCTGTGAGAACAGTGGGACTGTCACAGCTCTCTGCAGTAGTCTGTGAGAACAGTGGGACTGTCACAGCTCTCTGCAGTAGTCTGTGAGAACAGTGGGACTGTCACAGCTCTCTGCAGTAGTCTGTGAGAACAGTGGGACTGTCACAGCTCTCTGCAGTAGTCTGTGAGAACAGTGGGACTGTCACAGCTCTCTGCAGTAGTCTGTGAGAACAGTTGGACTGTCACAGCTCTCTGCAGTAGTCTGTGAGAACAGTGGGACTGTCACAGCTCTCTGCAGTAGTCTGTGAGAACAGTGGGACTGTCACAGCTCTCTGCAGTAGTCTGTGAGAACAGTGGGACTGTCACAGCTCTCTGCAGTAGTCTGTGAGAACAGTGGGACTGTCACAGCTCTCTGCAGTAGTCTGTGAGAACAGTGGGACTGTCACAGCTCTCTGCAGTAGTCTGTGAGAACAGTGGGACTGTCACAGCTCTCTGCAGTAGTCTGTGAGAACAGTGGGACTGTCACAGCTCTCTGCAGTAGTCTGTGAGAACAGTGGGACTGTCACAGCTCTCTGCAGTAGTCTGTGAGAACAGTTGGACTGTCACAGCTCTCTGCAGTAGTCTGTGAGAACAGTGGGACTGTCACAGCTCTCTGCAGTAGTCTGTGAGAACAGTGGGACTGTCACAGCTCTCTGCAGTAGTCTGTGAGAACAGTTGGACTGTCAGCTCTCTGCAGTAGTCTGTGAGAACAGTGTGACTGTCACAGCTCTCTGCAGTAGTCTGTGAGAACAGTGGGACTGTCACAGCTCTCTGCAGTAGTCTGTGAGAACAGTGGGACTGTCACAGCTCTCTGCAGTAGTCTGTGAGAACAGTGTGACTGTCACAGCTCTCTGCAGTAGTCTGTGAGAACAGTGGGACTGTCACAGCTCTCTGCAGTAGTCTGTGAGAACAGTGGGACTGTCACAGCTCTCTGCAGTAATCTGTGAGAACAGTGGGACTGTCACAGCTCTCTGCAGTAGTCTGTGAGAACAGTGGGACTGTCACAGCTCTCTGCAGTAGTCTGTGAGAACAGTGGGACTATCACAGCTCTCTGCAGTAGTCTGTGAGAACAGTGGGACTATCACAGCTCTCTGCAGTAGTTGGACGCACACCTCCTTGGCTTTCTTCTTCTTGTCGTCCTCCTTCTTCTTCTTGCTCTCAGGCATCAGGTCGTCCAGCCAGCTCAGCTCCCTGTTGGTGAAACATAGATCCAGCAGCTTCCGTATAAACACCAGGGCCAACACCTAGAGACACCAAAACAAAATCAGTGACTTGTACTTTTAACTCTTCATTAAAATGGCATCATCCTGACAATCCAATTCTGTGCCATCTCTTTGCTTGACGTATTCTCTGTCTTCAGTTCATACTTGTGTTTCTGTGAAGTGTCTTTCTAGCGCCATACTAACAGCATATCCATATTCTTACCATCATGGGGAAGACGACGGCGGCGGCGGACGCCTTGATGACCCACAGCAGCACCAGGCAGGTGAGCTGCACCAGGGTGAACACATGGACCTTCCACAGGGGAACGTAGCGCAGGTAGATCAGGTCCGGCTGGTGCTTGGCTGGCATGCAGAACAGCTTGATACGGTCAAAGAACTACAGGAGAGGACAACCACAACACAACCATGTTGAGACCACAGGAGGCTGCTGGGGGGAGGACAGCTCATAATAATGTCCAAAACAGCAAATGGAATGGCATCAAACACCTGGAAACCATGTGTTTGATACCATTCCACTTATTCCGCTCCAGTCATTACCACTAGTCTGTTCTCTTTAATTAGGTGCCAACAACCTCCTGTGGTTCAGATGTACCGTTGAGCAAGTGTGTGTGGGGGGGGGGGGGGGCAACACTGCAGTGTAAACCTACGTCACTGATCACATGACATAACACACCACACAGACTGACCTGGATGCCTTTGAGTGAGGACACACCCATGTAGAGAAACACCCCGTAGAGGACTGGCATAGGGATGAACTAGAAAGACAACACAGGGAACAGAAGGTACTTTTTAGTAATTTAATCATAGTCCTCACCCTTTTCTCATTTCTTTACCCACAAACCACTGGGGTGTGCCAAATAATACTTCCCTTTCCTCATCACTCTGCTATCAAAAATAAATGATGTTCCAAAACAGTGAAAGGATGTTGAGGATCTGATCAAGAAATTGGGCACCAGCCTGCTATCCTATAAGAGCATCTCTTCTTGATTTGGAACATCCTACCAGTCTATAACAGAGTCATCTCACCTTGAGCACTGAGGTCATGAAGACAGAGCAGCCCATAAGGATGAAGATCATGAAGCTGGTGACCCTCTGCTCTCTGATCCCCAGGAACTTGGGCTGTTCCCCGGGGGCCGAGCACTCTGACTCCAGCTTCAGACTGTTGACGTGGGAGATGGAGAGCACGGTGGCCGCTACGAACCAGGGCAGGCCCATGATGGAGCACACCCCCAGCATCACAGACACCACCAGAAGATCCAGGTGGTAGCCACAGCCTTTCTGATGGGGGGGGTGAGACAGTCCGTCAGGAGAGAGGACAACCAGGGAGGGGGAGTCAGTCAGGAGAGAGGACAACCAGGGAAGGGGTGAGAGTCAGGAGAGGGGCCAACCAGGGAGGGGGTGAGAGTCAGGAGAGGGGCCAACCAGGGAGGGGGTGAGAGTCAGGAGAGGGGCCAACCTCTCTCTCTCTAGATATCAGCCTGTCTTCCTCTGTCACAACCTCTCTCTCTCTAGATATCAACCTGTCTTCCTCTGTCACAACCTCTCTATCTAGATATCAGCCTGTCTTCCTCTGTCACAACCTCTCTCTCTCTCTCTCTCTAGATATCAGTCGGTCTTCCTCTGTCACAACCTCTCTCTCTAGATAGTCTTTCTTCCTCTGTCACAACCTCTCTCTCTCTAGATATCAGCCGGTCTTCCTCTGTCACAACCTCTCTCTAGATATCAGTCGGTCTTCCTCTGTCACAACCTCTCTCTCTAGATATCAGCCGGTCTTCCTCTGTCACAACCTCTCTCTCTCTCTCTCTAGATATCAGTCGGTCTTCCTCTGTCACAACCTCTCTCTCTAGATATCAGCCTGTCTTCCTCTGTCACAACCTCTCTCTCTCTCTAGATATCAGCCTGTCTTCCTCTGTCACAACCTCTCTATCTAGATATCAGTCTTCCAGTCTGTCTCTCACCTTGAGTTTGTGCTCCTTCCTGTTGATGATGACGGCGGTGATCTGTTGGTCCATGAAGATGAGGATGGTGCAGAGCAGGGCAGGGATGGCTGCAGCCAGCATGGTCCACCAGGGGTTGGTCCCAAGCGGGGAGATCAGCCAGCCACGGTTCTCAGACGTGGGCTAGAGGAGCAGGCACGGTCAGGAAAGAACGTCACAACACATACAGTAAACCAGTAGGTCACAACACACACAGTAAACCGGAACGTCACAACACATACAGTAAACCGGTACGTCACAACACATACAGTAAACCAGTAGGTCACAACACATACAGTACACCAGTAGATCACAACACACACAGTAAACCAGTAGGTCACAACACACACAGTAAACCAGTAGGTCACAACACATACAGTAAACCAGTAGATCACAACACATACAGTAAACCAGTAGGTCACAACACACACAGTAAACCAGTAGATCACAACACATACAGTAAACCAGTAGGTCACAACACATACAGTACACCAGTAGATCACAACACATACAGTAAACCAGTAGGTCACAACACATACAGTAAACCAGTAGGTCACAACACATACAGTAAACCGGTAGGTCACAACACATACAGTAAACCAGTAGATCACAACACATACAGTAAACCGGTAGGTCACAACACATACAGTACACCAGTAGATCACAACACATACAGTAAACCAGTAGGTCACAACACATACAGTAAACCAGTAGGTCACAACACATACAGTAAACCAGTAGGTCACAACACACACAGTAAACCAGTAGGTCACAACACACACAGTAAACCAGTAGGTCACAACACATACAGTACACCAGTAGGTCACAACACATACAGTAAACCAGTAGGTCACAACACACACAGTAAACCAGGAGGTCACAACACACACACAGTAAACCAGTAGGTCACAACACACACAGTAAACCAGTAGATCACAACACATACAGTAAACCAGTAGGTCACAACACATACAGTACACCAGTAGATCACAACACATACAGTAAACCAGTAGGTCACAACACATACAGTAAACCAGTAGGTCACAACACACACAGTAAACCAGTAGGTCACAACACATACAGTAAACCAGTAGGTCACAACACACACAGTAAACCAGTAGGTCACAACACACACAGTAAACCAGTAGATCACAACACATACAGTAAACCAGTAGGTCACAACACACACAGTAAACCAGTAGGTCACAACACACACAGTAAACCAGGAGGTCACAACACACACAGTAAACCAGGAGGTCACAACACACACAGTAAACCAGGACATCACAACACACACAGTAAACCAGTAGGTCACAACACACACAGTAAACCAGGACATCACAACACACACAGTAAACCAGTAGATCACAACACACACAGTAAACCAGTAGGTCACAACACACACAGTAAACCAGGACATCACAACACACACAGTAAACCAGTAGGTCACAACACACACAGTAAACCAGGACATCACAACACACACAGTAAACCAGTAGGTCACAACACACACAGTAAACCAGTAGGTCACAACACACACAGTAAACCAGGAGGTCACAACACACACAGTAAACCAGTAGGTCACAACACACACAGTAAACCAGTAGATCACAACACACACAGTAAACCAGTAGGTCACAACACATACAGTAAACCAGTAGGTCACAACACACACAGTAAACCAGTAGATCACAACACACACAGTAAACCAGTAGGTCACAACACACACAGTAAACCAGTAGGTCACAACACACACAGTAAACCAGTAGGTCACAACACACACAGTAAACCAGTAGGTCACAACACACACAGTAAACCAGGAGGTCACAACACACACAGTAAACCAGTAGGTCACAACACACACAGTAAACCAGTAGGTCACAACACATACAGTAAACCAGGAGGTCACAACACACACAGTAAACCAGTAGGTCACAACACACACAGTAAACCAGTAGGTCACAACACATACAGTAAACCAGTAGGTCACAACACACACAGTAAACCAGTAGATCACAACACACACAGTAAACCAGTAGGTCACAACACACACAGTAAACCAGTAGGTCACAACACATACAGTAAACCAGGAGGTCACAACACACACAGTACACCAGTAGGTCACAACACACACAGTAAACCAGTAGGTCACAACACATACAGTACACCAGTAGGTCACAACACACACAGTAAACCAGTAGGTCACAACACATACAGTACACCAGTAGGTCACAACACACACAGTAAACCAGTAGGTCACAACACACACAGTAAACCAGTAGGTCACAACACACACAGTAAACCAGTAGGTCACAACACATACAGTACACCAGTAGGTCACAACACACACAGTAAACCAGTAGGTCACAACACATACAGTAAACCAGGAGGTCACAACACACACAGTAAACCAGTAGATCACAACACATACAGTAAACCAGGAGGTCACAACACACACACAGTAAACCAGGTGGTCACAACACACACAGTAAACCAGTAGGTCACAACACACACAGTACACCAGTAGATCACAACACATACAGTAAACCAGGTGGTCACAACACACACAGTAAACCAGTAGGTCACAACACACACAGTACACCAGTAGGTCACAACACACACAGTAAACCAGTAGATCACAACACACACAGTAAACCAGTAGGTCACAACACACACAGTAAACCAGTAGGTCACAACACACACAGTACACCAGTAGATCACAACACATACAGTAAACCAGGAGGTCACAACACACACACAGTAAACCAGGAGGTCACAACACACACAGTAAACCAGTAGGTCCCCTGCTGATTTTGTACGTTTGCCCACTGACAAAGAAATGATCAGTTTATAATTTTAAATGGTAGGTTTATTTGAACAGTGAGAGACAGAATAACAACAAAAACATCCAGAAAAACACATGTCAAAAATGTTATTAATTGATTTGCATTTTTATTTTTTTAAATAAATTTTATCCCATTTTCTCCCCAATTTTCGTGGTATCCAATCGCTAGTAATTACTATCTTGTCTCATCGCTACAACTCCCGTACAGGCTCGGGAGAGACGAAGGTCGAAAGCCATGCGTCCTCCGAAGCACAACCCAACCAAGCCGCACTGCTTCTTAACACAGCGCGCCTCCAACCCGGAAGCCAGCCGCACCAATGTGTCGGAGGAAACACCGTGTACCTGGCCCCCTTGGTTAGCGCGCACTGCGCCCGGCCCGCCACAGGAGTCGCTGGAGCGCGATGAGACAAGGATATCCCTACCGGCCAAACCCTCCCTAACCCGGACGACGCTATGCCAATTGTGCGTCGCCCCACGGACCTCCCGGTCGCGGCCGGCTGCGACAGAGCCTGGGCGCGAACCCAGAGACTCTGGTGGCGCAGTTAGCACTGCGATGCAGTGCCCTAGACCACTGCGCCACCCGGGAGGCCTGATTAGCATTTTAATGAGGGAAATAAGTATTTGACCCCCTCTCAATCAGAAAGATTTCTGGCTCCCAGGTGTCTTTTATACAGGTAACGAGCTGAGATTAGGAGCACACTCTCTAATCTCAGTTTGTTACCTGTATAAAAGACACCTGTCCACAGAAGCAATCAATCAATCAGATTCCAATCAATCAGATTCCAAACTCTCCACCATGGCCAAGACCAAAGAGCTCTCCAAGGATGTCAGGGACAAGATTGTAGACCTACACAAGGCTGGAATGGGCTACAAGACCATCGTCAAGCAGCTTAGTGAGAAGGTGACAACAGTTGGTGCGATAAACACAAAAGAACTGTCAATCTCCCTCGGCCTGGGGCTCCATGCAAGACCTCACCTCGTGGAGTTGCAATGATCATGAGAACGGTGAGGAATCAGCCCAGAACTACACGGGAGGATCTTGTCAATGATCTCAAAGCAGCTGGGACCATAGTCACCAAGAAAACAATTGGTAACACACTACGCTGTGAAGGACTGAAATCCTGCAGCGCCCGCAAGGCCCCCCTGCTCAAGAAAGCACATATACATGCCCGTCTGAAGTTTGCCAATGAACATCTGAATGATTCAGAGGACAACTGGGTGAAAGTGTTGTGGTCAGATGACACCAAAATGGAGCTCTTTGGCATCAACTCAACTCGCCGTGTTTGGAGGAGGAGGAATGCTGCCTATGACCCCAAGAACACCATCCCCACCGTCAAACATGGAGGTGGAAATATTATGCTTTGGGGGTATTTTTCTGCTAAGGGGACAGGACAACTTCACCGCATCAAAGAGACGATGGACGGGGCCATGTACCGTCAAATCTTGGGTGAGAACCTCCTTCCCTCAGCCAGGGCATTGAAAATGGGTCGTGGATGGTTATTCCAGCATGACAATGACCCAAAACACACGGCCAAGGCAACAAAGGAGTGGCTCAAGAAGAAGCACATTGAGGTCCTGGAGTGGCCTAGCCAGTCTCCAGACCTTAATCCCATAGACAATCTGTGGAGGGAGCTGAAGGTTCGAGTTGCCAAACGTCAACCTCGAAACCTTAATGACTTGGAGAAGATCCGCAAAGAGGAGTCGGTAAAAAAATCCCTCCTGAGATGTGTGCAAACCTGGTGGCCAACTACAAGAAACGTCTGACCTCTGTGATCGCCAACAAGTGTTTTGCCACCAAGTACTAAGTCATGTTTTGCAGAGGGGTCCAATACTTATTTCCCTCATTAAAATGCAAATCAATTTATAACTAGGACTGACCATTGCTGAGAACTTGAAAATAAGTTATCGGAAAAGGTAAAAAATGTTGGACAGGTCGATGTTAATCCCTCGTTAATATTGGCACCAAACCACCTGTCTGGATTCTTAGATTCAACACGTTTTGTTCAATATCTCAAGATAGGCTTGTCAAATTAACCACGTTTCCATCCACAGGTTTTACGCGAGTAAAGACTACGTGAAAATAATTATGACAGCTGTGATGAAAACAGGAAGTTTCGGTACAATTGTATAAATGCTGACAGATAATCAGTTCGTTTGACATGGTGCAATCTTTTTGTGTCTAAAATTAATTATGCAAGTAATGGTGGTGGAAACACCTTTATACACAAATATTGATAGAATAACCATCATATCAAAGTAAACTTGGAGTCTCGATGAGATGGTGTGTGATCCTCCCACTACAACTCAGGAAAACATGCAGTTTATTAGGCTACAGATGAAATAAGTTGTGATGAACTTCACAGGGTGGTGAAAGTGCACAGTGATGAGCTTGATGCTCCTTTCCAATAAATATTGAGGGTCTTATTCTGGCAACATGATGGTCAATGCTTGACTGCCGCTTGGCAAATAAAAACTTGTTCTTCTACAGAATCTATAAATGTAGACTAGCCTACCCGCACCGCCTTCCCGAACTGTATCAGAGCTGTTGGCTGGAGAGCATGTACCAAGACCAGAGTAAGCACATTTTCTATTTTACGCAACAGTTTTTGTAGAGTTGACAATGCGATGGAAATACATTGAACTTTAGATTTTTTATTCAGTACGCGAAAAATTTCATTTTGTGTGGACTACGTCATCACACGCTGTTTGGTGAAAACACCACTGCTGGGAAAATACGCAGATTTGTTTCATGTCGCTAATTGGATGGAAACCTAGCTACTGTTAAGGAACTTTCAGGACTGACGGAGGACACCGAGATGATTCAAATACAAGTAAAATTAATTCAATTAAAATGCCATATTAAGCAAATGATCCCAAATTTAAGACCAATAATTTCAGGTAAGGTGGTCATATTCTTATTTTAATGCTTTATGCAAAACTTAGTAACAATTTTAAACCATTTATGAAATGATAACTTTTGATACTACTTTATCACACACACTGAACTGGAACACAGAAGGCTACTAGCATAATAACATAGCTTACTTTTAAAAGGTAGACCTACAATGGAGTTAGGTTATATTGTAATGTTATTTTTGGTGTTGAGTTACTTTGGTGATGAGAGGATGAGCTGCAGCAAATTATTAGCCTAGTCATAGCTAAATAACAGTGTTTTAATCAATTGTAAGGCTGTTGCCACTGAATTCTGGTAGTTTATACTTGAAAGAATAAAACCAATCAATCACAAAATTCACTGCTGGCACATTACAGCCACTGCAGAGCAGCGCTGCCTCTCGCCTGGCTTATTGCCTCAGCGAACTGCGTCAGCCACTCCCACACAGCTAGCAAGCTAGCACCCATCATGGAAATGTGGGTGGCGAAATGGGAATTTGGACCAATCCCTGACAACCCATGAACGTAGCTATGAAGCTCTACTTTGTAACCGGCTGTGTTTTTTTCCCGTTTCTCTGAAAACACCTGAACGACAGAAGTGAGGGAAAAACATTTCACCTGATATTTCAGTGAAAAGACGTCCGATGACCATGAAACACCCTCAGGACTTTCCAATACTTCTTAGCAATACAATGTCACATCGATCGTACTCTGATCGGTTGAGGAATACCTTCCGCCAAGAGCAAATGTGAACACACCGATTTCGGGGGTTTCACAAAAAGGTCTGTCCCACAGACTTGAACATTCTTAGCATGGCACTTGTCTTACATTTGGACTTATACCCCGTAATGTCACATTCAGTATTGTGATTTTTTACACAAGGTTAACAAATTGCCACGTTAATGTTTTCAAATGATTTAATATGCATTTTGATGACCACATTGACATTTAGTCAAACAGATTTTTACAACTCTCACATAATGTCCATTGTTTGTCGTGTCACTTAACACAATAATAATAATAATAAGTATTCAGATATAATAATTTAGACTTTTTTTTAACGTTAAACAATTTAAAGGCCCAAACTAAACGGAATTCAGAGTTAACTGTTTGAAACCAATCTGTACCTGAAAGCGGTCAGGCACATTCAGTTTGGGGGAGGGAATGCCCACCAGGTAGTCCACCAGGACCATGATCATGATGGTCAGGAAGACCGCGAAGTCACTGATGGTCGACCGTACCTGGAACACAGAAGGACAGAGAGTGAGAAGGAGTGCACAGCTGAAAAGAAAAGAGGTAAAAGTTCAAGTATAGAGGATCAAACCAAAGGAGAGAGCAGAGTGGTAGGACCTAAACTCACTAGTACACAACCCTGACAGACACATCACTCCTACTCTAATGCCAAACCTTGGTGGGAAAGTAGAGCTTGGTCTTGAACTGCTTGAGGAAGGAGGAGAGGAAGAAGGTAGTGAAGAAGAGGATGACGGACCAGAAGAGGACGTCAGGGATGTAGGGACCATGGAGGCCGCAAGCTGGCCCAACAAACTCCCCACGCAGCCTAGAACACTCCTACAACACAGACCGGGGGAAGGACAGTTGAGGGATGTCAAAATCAACTTTATGTCCATGCATTTACATTTTACATTTTAGTCATTTAGCAGACGCTCTTATCCAGAGCGACTTACAGTAGAGTGCATACATTTTATTACATTTTTACATACTGAGACAAGGATATCCCTACCGGCCAAACCCTCCCTAACCCGGACGACGCTATGCCAATTGTGCGTCGCCCCACGGACCTCCCGGTTGCGGCCGGCTGCGACAGAGCCTGGGCGTGAACCCAGAGACTCTGGTGGCGCAGCTAGCACTGCGATGCAGTGCCCTAGACCACTGCGCCACCCGGGAGGCTGCATGAAATCAATATAATTTTACTATTGTAATGGAAAACAGTACGAGACAGAATACAACAATAAGAAGGTACCATGGACGCCCCATAAGCACGCACACACAGACACACGGAAAAACACACACGCAAACACAGACACACGGAAAAACACACACGCAAACACAGACACACAAAGACAGACACACGGAAAAACACACATGCAAACACAGACACACGGAAAAACACACGCAAACACACGGAAAAACACACACAAACACAGACACACAAACACAGACAGACACAAGGAAAGACACACACACAAACACAGACACACAGAAAAACACACACAACTTACATCGACATCCAGTTGGGTCCAAGATATGGATTCTGGTGCGACCCCGCTGTGGTTCCAGACCTGCTGGATCTCAGGCGTGGCGTTAACCGGCGGAGAACATTGACATCTGAGACAGAGACTGAACATTAACCGACACCGTTCACCCCTCCTACAACTGACCTAACCATCCCTCACCCCTACTACAACTGACCTAACCATCCCTCACCCCTACTACAACTGACCTAACCATCCCTCACCCCTACTACAACTGACCTAACCATCCCTCACCCCTACTACAACTGACCTAACCATCCCTCACCCCTACTACAACTGACCTAACTATCACTCACCCCTACTACAACTGACCTAACCATCCCTCACCCCTACTACAACTGACCTAACCATCACTCTCCCCTACTACAACTGACCTAACCATCCCTCACCCCTACTACAACTGACCTAACCATCCCTCACCCCTCCTACAACTGACCTAACTATCACTCACCCCTACTACAACTGACCTAACCATCCCTCACCCCTACTACAACTGACCTAACCATCACTCACCCCTACTACAACTGACCTAACCATCACTCACCCCTACTACAACTGACCTAACCACCCCTCACCCCTACTACAACTGACCTAACCATCCCTCACCCCTACTACAACTGACCTAACCATCCCTCACCCCTACTACAACTGACCTAACCATCCCTCACCCCTACTACAACTGACCTAACCATCACTTACCCCTACTACAACTGACCTAACCATCCCTCACCCCTACTACAACTGACCTAACCATCCCTCACCCCTACTACAACTGACCTAACCATCACTCACCCCTACTACAACTGACCTAACCATCCCTCACCCCTACTACAACTGACCTAACCATCCCTCACCCCTACTACAACTGACCTAACCATCCCTCACCCCTACTACAACTGACCTAACCATCCCTCACCCCTACTACAACTGACCTAACCATCACTCACCCCTACTACAACTGACCTAACCACCCCTCACCCCTACTACAACTGACCTAACCATCCCTCACCCCTACTACAACTGACCTAACCATCCCTCACCCCTACTACAACTGACCTAACCATCACTCACCCCTACTACAACTGACCTAACCATCCCTCACCCCTACTACAACTGACCTAACCATCACTCACCCCTACTACAACTGACCTAACCACCCCTCACCCCTACTACAACTGACCTAACCATCCCTCACCCCTACTACAACTGACCTAACTATCACTCACCCCTACTACAACTGACCTAACCATCACTCACCCCTACTACAACTGACCTAACCATCCCTCACCCCTACTACAACTGACCTAACTATCACTCACCCCTACTACAACTGACCTAACCATCCCTCACCCCTACTACAACTGACCTAACCATCCCTCACCCCTACTACAACTGACCTAACCATCCCTCACCCCTACTACAACTGACCTAACCATCTCTCACCCCTACTACAACTGACCTAACCATCCCTCACCCCTACTACAACTGACCTAACCATCCCTCACCCCTACTACAACTGACCTAACCATCCCTCACCCCTACTACAACTGACCTAACCATCCCTCACCCCTACTACAACTGACCTAACCATCCCTCACCCCTCCTACAACTGACCTAACCATCCCTCACCCCTACTACAACTGACCTAACCATCCCTCACCCCTACTACAACTGACCTAACCATCCCTCACCCCTACTACAACTGACCTAACCATCCCTCACCCCTACTACAACTGACCTAACTATCACTCACCCCTACTACAACTGACCTAACCATCCCTCACCCCTACTACAACTGACATAACCATCACTCACCCCTACTACAACTGACCTAACCATCCCTCACCCCTACTACAACTGACCTAACCATCCCTCACCCCTACTACAACTGACCTAACCATCCCTCACCCCTACTACAACTGACCTAACCATCCCTCACCCCTACTACAACTGACCTAACCATCCCTCACCCCTACTACAACTGACCTAACCATCCCTCACCCCTACTACAACTGACCTAACCATCCCTCACCCCTACTACAACTGACCTAACCATCACTCACCCCTACTACAACTGACCTAACCATCACTCACCCCTACTACAACTGACCTAACCATCCCTCACCCCTACTACAACTGACCTAACCATCACTCACCCCTACTACAACTGACCTAACCATCCCTCACCCCTACTACAACTGACCTAACCATCCCTCACCCCTACTACAACTGACCTAACCATCCCTCACCCCTACTACAACTGACCTAACCATCTCTCACCCCTACTACAACTGACCTAACCACCCCTCACCCCTACTACAACTGACCTAACCACCCCTCACCCCTACTACAACTGACCTAACCATCCCTCACCCCTACTACAACTGACCTAACTATCACTCACCCCTACTACAACTGACCTAACCATCACTCACCCCTACTACAACTGACCTAACCATCCCTCACCCCTACTACAACTGACCTAACTATCACTCACCCCTACTACAACTGACCTAACCATCCCTCACCCCTACTACAACTGACCTAACCATCCCTCACCCCTACTACAACTGACCTAACCATCTCTCACCCCTACTACAACTGACCTAACCATCCCTCACCCCTACTACAACTGACCTAACCATCCCTCACCCCTACTACAACTGACCTAACCATCCCTCACCCCTACTACAACTGACCTAACCATCCCTCACCCCTACTACAACTGACCTAACCATCCCTCACCCCTCCTACAACTGACCTAACCATCCCTCACCCCTCCTACAACTGACCTAACCATCCCTCACCCCTACTACAACTGACCTAACCATCCCTCACCCCTACTACAACTGACCTAACCATCCCTCACCCCTACTACAACTGACCTAACCATCCCTCACCCCTACTACAACTGACCTAACTATCACTCACCCCTACTACAACTGACCTAACCATCCCTCACCCCTACTACAACTGACCTAACCATCCCTCACCCCTACTACAACTGACCTAACCATCCCTCACCCCTACTACAACTGACCTAACCATCCCTCACCCCTACTACAACTGACCTAACCATCCCTCACCCCTACTACAACTGACCTAACCATCCCTCACCCCTACTACAACTGACCTAACCATCCCTCACCCCTACTACAACTGACCTAACCACCCCTCACCCCTACTACAACTGACCTAACCACCCCTCACCCCTACTACAACTGACCTAACCATCCCTCACCCCTACTACAACTGACCTAACCATCCCTCACCCCTACTACAACTGACCTAACCATCCCTCACCCCTACTACAACTGACCTAACCATCCCTCACCCCTACTACAACTGACCTAACCATCCCTCACCCCTACTACAACTGACCTACCCATCCCTCACCCCTACTACAACTGACCTACCCATCCCTCACCCCTACTACAACTGACCTACCCATCCCTCACCCCTACTACAACTGACCTAACCATCCCTCACCCCTACTACAACTGACCTAATCATCCCTCACCCCTACTACAACTGACCTAACCATCCCTCACCCCTACTACAACTGACCTAACCATCCCTCACCCCTACTACAACTGACCTAACCATCCCTCACCCCTACTACAACTGACCTAACCATCCCTCACCCCTACTACAACTGACCTAACCATCCCTCACCCCTACTACAACTGACCTAACCATCCCTCACCCCTACTACAACTGACCTAACCATCCTTCACCCCTACTACAACTGACCTAACCATCCCTCACCCCTACTACAACTGACTTAACCATCCCTCACCCCTACTACAACTGACCTAACCATCCCTCACCCTTACTACAACTGACCTAACCATCCCTCACCCCTCCTACAACTGACCTAACCATCCCTCACCCCTCCTACAACTGACCTAACTATCCCTCACCCCTCCTACAACTGACCTAACTATCCCTCACCCCTCCTACAACTGACCTAACCATCACTCACCCCTCCTACAACTGACCTAACCATCACCCCTACTACAACTGACCTAACCATCACCCCTACTACAACTGACCTAACTAAAACACCTGAGGTAGTTTGGATGTGCAGAGTACACTTCCTTTGAACTATGTACAAGGTCGTAGCTCAGCGTTCTAACACGTAGAAGGTGAGGTCGTAGCTCAGCGTTCTAACATGTAGAAGGTGAGGTCGTAGCTCAGCGTTCTAACATGTAGAAGGTGAGGTCGTAGCTCAGCGTTCTAACATGTAGAAGGTGAGGTCGTAGCTCAGCGTTCTAACATGTAGAAGGTGAGGTCGTAGCTCAGCGTTCTTACATGTAGAAGGTGAGGTCGTAGCTCAGCGTTCTTACATGTAGAAGGTGAGGTCGTAGCTCAGCGTTCTTACATGTAGAAGGTGAGGTCGTAGCTCAGCGTTCTAACATGTAGAAGGTGAGGTCGTAGCTCAGCGTTCTAACATGTAGAAGGTGAGGTCGTAGCTCAGCGTTCTAACATGTAGAAGGTGAGGTCGTAGCTCAGCGTTCTAACATGTAGAAGGTGAGGTCGTAGCTCAGCGTTCTTACATGTAGAAGGTGTGGTCGTAGCTCAGCGTTCTAACATGTAGAAGGTGAGGTCGTAGCTCAGCGTTCTAACATGTAGAAGGTGAGGTCGTAGCTCAGCGTTCTAACATGTAGAAGGTGAGGTCGTAGCTCAGCGTTCTAACATGTAGAAGGTGAGGTCGTAGCTCAGCGTTCTAACATGTAGAAGGTGAGGTCGTAGCTCAGCGTTCTAACATGTAGAAGGTGAGGTCGTAGCTCAGCGTTCTAACATGTAGAAGGTGAGGTCGTAGCTCAGCGTTCTAACATGTAGAAGGTGAGGTCGTAGCTCAGCGTTCTAACATGTAGAAGGTGAGGTCGTAGCTCAGCGTTCTAACATGTAGAAGGTGAGGTCGTAGCTCAGCGTTCTAACATGTAGAAGGTGAGGTCGTAGCTCAGCGTTCTTACATGTAGAAGGTGAGGTCGTAGCTCAGCGTTCTTACATGTAGAAGGTGAGGTCGTAGCTCAGCGTTCTAACATGTAGAAGGTGAGGTCGTAGCTCAGCGTTCTTACATGTAGAAGGTGAGGTCGTAGCTCAGCGTTCTTACATGTAGAAGGTGAGGTCGTAGCTCAGCGTTCTAACATGTAGAAGGTGAGGTCGTAGCTCAGCGTTCTTACATGTAGAAGGTGAGGTCGTAGCTCAGCGTTCTAACATGTAGAAGGTGAGGTCGTAGCTCAGCGTTCTTACATGTAGAAGGTGAGGTCGTAGCTCAGCGTTCTAACATGTAGAAGGTGAGGTCGTAGCTCAGCGTTCTAACATGTAGAAGGTGAGGTCGTAGCTCAGCGTTCTAACATGTAGAAGGTGAGGTCGTAGCTCAGCGTTCTAACATGTAGAAGGTGAGGTCGTAGCTCAGCGTTCTAACATGTAGAAGGTGAGGTCGTAGCTCAGCGTTCTAACATGTAGAAGGTGAGGTCGTAGCTCAGCGTTCTAACATGTAGAAGGTGAGGTCGTAGCTTAGCGTTCTAACATGTAGAAGGTGAGGTCGTAGCTCAGCGTTCTAACATGTAGAAGGTGAGGTCGTAGCTCAGCGTTCTAACATGTAGAAGGTGAGGTCGTAGCTCAGCGTTCTAACATGTAGAAGGTGAGGTCGTAGCTCAGCGTTCTAACATGTAGAAGGTGAGGTCGTAGCTCAGCGTTCTAACATGTAGAAGGTGAGGTCGTAGCTCAGCGTTCTAACATGTAGAAGGTGAGGTCGTAGCTCAGCGTTTTAACATGTAGAAGGTGAGGTCGTAGCTCAGCGTTCTAACATGTAGAAGGTGAGGTCGTAGCTCAGCGTTGAGGTTGTAGCTCAGCGTTCTTACATGTAGAAGGTGAGGTCGTAGCTCAGCGTTCTAACATGTAGAAGGTGAGGTCGTAGCTCAGCGTTTTAACATGTAGAAGGTGAGGTCGTAGCTCAGCGTTTTAACATGTAGAAGGTGAGGTCGTAGCTCAGCGTTCTAACATGTAGAAGGTGAGGTCGTAGCTCAGCGTTTTAACATGTAGAAGGTGAGGTCGTAGCTCAGCGTTTTAACATGTAGAAGGTGAGGTCGTAGCTCAGCGTTCTAACATGTAGAAGGTGAGGTCGTAGCTCAGCGTTCTAACATGTAGAAGGTGAGGTCGTAGCTCAGCGTTCTAACATGTAGAAGGTGAGGTCGTAGCTCAGCGTTCTTACATGTAGAAGGTGAGGTCGTAGCTCAGCGTTCTAACATGTAGAAGGTGAGGTCGTAGCTCAGCGTTCTAACATGTAGAAGGTGAGGTCGTAGCTCAGCGTTCTAACATGTAGAAGGTGAGGTCGTAGCTCAGCGTTTTAACATGTAGAAGGTGAGGTCGTAGCTCAGCGTTCTAACATGTAGAAGGTGAGGTCGTAGCTCAGCGTTGAGGTTGTAGCTCAGCGTTCTAACATGTAGAAGGTGAGGTCGTAGCTCAGCGTTCTAACATGTAGAAGGTGAGGTCGTAGCTCAGCGTTCTAACATGTAGAAGGTGAGGTCGTAGCTCAGCGTTCTAACATGTAGAAGGTGAGGTCGTAGCTCAGCGTTTTAACATGTAGAAGGTGAGGTCGTAGCTCAGCGTTCTAACATGTAGAAGGTGAGGTCGTAGCTCAGCGTTGAGGTTGTAGCTCAGCGTTCTTACATGTAGAAGGTGAGGTTGTCCAGCTTGTTGTTCATGTTGATGGGGTAGAGTTCCCCCAGGTGAACCAGCTTCTCCAGGGCCTCGTAGATGAAGATGATGCAGATGAGCGCTGCGAAGGCTTCCTCCGTGAAGCGGGTGATGTAACAGACCAGGGAGCTAGCGTCCGTGGCAACCAGGACGAGGCACAGGAAGGCCGTCCACAGGCCGATGCTGGTCCTCAAGGACAGGTAGGACAGGTCGTAGTCACTGGACAAGGGGAGATGGGGACAGAGGGTTAGGGAGACAACACACACACAATACTAAACTCATATGGACAACTTAAAGTACTGGCATTGGTCCTATACAACCCTGATATGTCACAAAAAAGAGAAATAATTTCAAACTTACAGAAGTAGGAATCCTAAAACTGAATAAGCAACAACCCTCATCCTGAAAAGTCATTTTGGCCTGATTCAGCAATACTAGATCAGGTCACCTCTTGAACCCTGACCAGGTACACAAGGTCTGGATTTCCAGACTGGGGGGGACGGGGACATACACTATTTACCTTATTGAAGAACTAGGTTAAGAAAAAGCAATGACTCAGGGAATTTCTGTTTGCTTGTAACATCTCTGTGTGTGTGTGTATGTATGACAGAGAGTGGGTGTTTGTCTGTCTCTATAAGAGCTCAGGAGAGTGTGGGCCATGTTACATTCTTCCTCTTCTCTCTGCGACCCTGTTGATCACACACACAGAGGAGAGCTATAATGGCACCCTGCAGCCTTCCACTGCTGGCCCTGGCCTGGCTGTCTCTGTGGGTCACAGCTCAGCCCACCTGGGGGGACCAGGACATCCCCTCCATGTTCAGACAGATCATGGACACTGTGGCAGAGCTGAAGGCCAAGTCTGACCTAACAGCCAGCGTGCTCGGTAAGATGGACCTGGGAAACATTATGCTGTGACAATTGAGGTTGTGTGTGTGTAAGCCTGAATTGCCACTGTGTATGTGCAGTGGAAGAGAGAGTGGGGGTGTGTATAAAGATAGATGTTTCTACAGTGAAAGTGGCTGTGTATTCTCCTTGTTTCTAGCTATGAGAGAGAGAATGGAATCCATGGAGAAAGAGCTGCAGGCACTGAAAGGTGAGAAAGCATCATCTGTTGTGTGGAGTGTGGTAACTGATAAGAATGTGGTGAGGTTGCACACACGCAGATACGTAGACAATTACATGACAACCACTGGTATGTGATCTGGAATATTGATGTGTTGATAAATGAATGAAATGTGCATTCCACAGACATTCCTAAGGTGGCGTTCGCAGCATCACTGGGAGGCAATAGACTCCAAAAGGCAGGAGACTTTAACAAAAAGCTGGTCTACAGAGAGGTCTTGATAAATGTTGGTGGTGCATACAACGTAGAGACAGGAAACACACACACACTTTAACCCTCTCCTCATTCTTCCCCTGTTAAAAACAACCCTGTCCTCTCAGGTGAATTCACGGCTCCGGTTCGTGGAGTCCACAACATCCGGTTCACGGCCAACGCTCCTACAGACTTCACCTTGAGCTCCATGCTGTATAAGAACGGTGGCAAAGTCATTCTGGCCGCTCACAAGAGTCCGTCCGGCGAGGGCAGCGACACGGCGTCTAACGGAGCCACTTTGCTGCTGGAGGAGGGAGACAGTCTGCAAATGATGCTGTGGGCCAGCACCCAGGTCTGGGACAACGCCAACCACCACAGCGGCTTCCTCCTCTTCCCCATGACACAGCAACCAGAGACAGACCTACATCCCTCCTCTTCCCCATGACACAGCAACCAGAGACAGACCTACATCCCTCCTCTTCCCCATGACACAGCAACCAGAGACAGACCTACATCCCTCCTCTTCCCCATGACACAGCAACCAGAGACAGACCTACATCCCTCCTCTTCCCCATGACACAGCAACCAGAGACAGACCTACATCCCTCCTCTTCCCCATGACACAGCAACCAGAGACAGACCTACATCCCTCCTCTTCCCCATGACACAGCAACCAGAGACAGATCTACATCCCTCCTCTTCCCCATGACACAGCAACCAGAGACAGATCTACATCCCTCCTCTTCCCCATGACACAGCAACCAGAGACAGACCTACATCCCTCCTCTTCCCCATGACACAGCAACCAGAGACAGACCTACATCCCTCCTCTTCCCCATGACACATCAACCAGAGACAGAGGTGTACATACACAGTAGCATTGTTTTCAACTTGTTAAATCATTGGTTGAATTAAAAATAACATTGAGGTGAAAGTCTGCTTATTCCGTCATTATAAATAAGAACTTGTTCTTAACTGACTTGCCTAGTTAAACAAGGTTAAATAAAATAAAATATTCTGCATATTAGACTGGGCGTTTAGCTCATACCGCTTACCTCCAGTGGGAACATCAGTTATTGTCCAGTAGATGAAAGATAATTTATCTTAACCCATGGCATGATCTTTTCTCCTTGAGTACTTGGGGCTAATACCATTATACACCACAACTTGATTACAGACGATGGTCCTCTTCTGTTTCAGTTGAGTGTAGGTGTCAGTCTTCTCTTTACCAGCAGATGGCGCTATAGTAACACCATTTCCAGATCTGGTTTACAGTAGTCTGGCCACCAGCCCTGTACCTTTACAATGTGAACAGGCTTTCAAGTTGCAGACCACCTTTAAATTTGTTGTTAGTGCTGGACTGTATAGGTTCCCATCATATTGCTCATCAAATCCTTCCAGATGAAGGAAGGAAAGGAGACAAGAGAAGGTGTTCTTAGGAGGGAAAGGAGACAAGAAAAGGAAAGGTGACAAGAGGAGGTGTTTGAGGAAGGAAAGGAGACGAGAAAGAGGCAGGGTTCATATTCTGACACATGGAATTTCATGACGTCTCCATGACTTAACATTTCCGTCAACCAACAATTGGCGGCGTCTCTATGTATGTATAAAAAAGTCAGTCTCTGATCCCATATACAATCTCCTGTCGTCAGCGTAATGTGGTAACACTGGGAGGCTGCTCTCTGATCCCATGTACCATGTCCTGTTGTTAAGCAAGGCACTTAACCCCCCCACAAAGTAAACTCAGCAAAAAAAGAAACGTCCCTTTTTCAGGACCCTGTCTTTCAAAGATAATTAGTAAAAATCCAAATAACTTCACAGATCTTCATTGTAAAGGGTTTAAACACTGTTTCCCATGCTTGTTTAATGAACATGCACCTGTGGAACGGTCGTTAAGACACTAGCAGCTTACAGACAATAGGCAATTAAGGTCACATTTAAGAAAACTTAGGACACTAAAGAGGCCTTTCTACTGACTCTGAAATAAACTAAAAGAAAGATGCCCAGGGTCCCTTCTCATCTGCGTGAACGTGCCTTAGGCATGCTGCAAGGAGGCATGAGGACTGCAGATTTGGCCAGGGCAATAAATTGCAACGTCCGTACTGTGAGACGCCTAAGACCACACCACAAGGAGACATGACGGACAGCTTATCATCCTCGCAATGGCAGACCACGTGAAACAACACCTGCACAGGATCGGTACATCCGAACATCACACCTGCGGGACAGGTACAGGATGGCAACAACAACTGCCCGAGTTACACCAGGAACGCACAATCCCTCCATCAGTGCTCAGACTGTCCGCAATAGGCTGAGAGAGGCTGGACTGAGGGCTTGTAGGCCTGTTCTAAGGCAGGTCCTCACCCGACATCACTGGCAACAACGTCGCCTATGGGCACAAACCCACTGTCGCTGGAACAGACAGGACTGGCAAAAAGGGCTTGAGGAGGAGATGCACTGCAGTACTTAATGCAGCTGGTACTGACTGTTACTTTTGATTTTGACCCCCCCTTTGTTCAGGGACACATTATTCCATTTCTGTTAGTCACATGTCTCAGTTGTTGAATCTTGTTATGTTCATACAAATATTTACACATGTTAAGTTTGCTGAAAATAAACGCAGTTGACAGTGAGAGGACATTTCTTTTTTTGCTGAGTTTATAATACGTATTAGGAAACTGTATAAAACATGTGGTCAACCCTTAGGACAGGAGAGCCACTGGTAGTGCAGGCTTTTGATCAAGCCCTGCTCAAACACGTCAGAGCCAGTTTATCAAGGTCCGATGGAGCATCTTATTTCTAATGGTTTGTTAGAGGGGGACTGGAATAAAGCCTGCACTCTCAGTAGCTATCCTGGAGGATGGTTGACCTCCCTTGATGTAAAACATTGCAACATTACAACCAAATAAATGTTATGTCTTTTGAAATCATTTGTTAATTCAAAAGATCAAATGGCTATGGTAGGCTACAAATATTTTATTCAGCTGTTTAGTCATATTTATCTTAGAAGTGTTAATAGATGCTAGTCAGCCAGCAAAGTTGAGTTGTAATGTTCCATACATTGGATGCCCAAATCAACAGGAAGTATTGCAGCCACATAATCTAAAAAAAAGGCTACATAGAATATTTTTTCCTAAAATTAATGTTCACTATTTACAAATAATTACTTTGATTCACATGATCCAATTCACCACGATTGAACCGAATCCCAACTAATACAATAGCAAAGCGAATAATTTATTTATCCAAACTGGAATCGTTTAAATGAATCATGAATTGTTCAAAAGAGTTCAAATCAACTTTGTATGGCCTTATTCGCGAGTATCGGTGGAAAGTTTTTGGGGAGATAACGAAAACATTCATACATGCTAATAATAGCTAAACAGTTAACTAGAGGATAGAGGACATGTTTTGAATTGGCTACCTAGTTAATTTGTTCTATCATATTTTATAGGCTAGGCCTACCTGCTGCTGTAAGGTCCTGACTGTCTCGCTCTTCTTGAGCAACTGCCCACTAGTCTAGCACTATGCAGATGATGCTCGCAAACACCGACGCGCTAGTGTCATTCCGATCCTGGCTGATATGTAGATTTTTATTTGATTGATAAATGTAAAACGGTGCCTAAAAAAAAAAATTTTTTTAAAATGAATTTCCATGACATTTCGAAAACGTTTTGAGAATTTATCATTTTCCAAAACTTTTCCAGGCCTGGAAACCCAATTTTAAAATTACACAACTTATATTAGACTCCTGAGTGGCGCAGTGGTCTAAGGCACTGCATCTCAGTGCTAGAGGCGTCACTACAGACCCTGGTTCGATTCCATGCTGTATCACAACCGGACGTCATTGGGAGTCCCACAAGCCGGTGCACAATTGGCCCAGCATCGTCCGGGTTAGGGTTTGCCCGGGGTAGGCCATCATTGTAAATAAGAATTTGTTCTTAACTTACTTGCCTAGTTAACTTCTCTAGGATATGGGGCAGCATTTTCACGTTTGGATGAAAAGCATACCCAAATTCAACTGCCAGCTACGCATCCCCAGAAGATAAGATATGCATATTATTAGTAGATTTGGATAGAAAACACTCAAGTTTCTAAAACTGTTTGAATCATGTCTGTGAGTATAACAGAATTTATTTAGCAGGCGAAACCCCGAGGACAAACCATTCAGATTTTTATTTTATTTTTTAGGTCAGTCTTTTCAAATGGATTTTCATTGGGAATCCAGATTTCTAATTGACCTTCTTGCAGTTCCTACCGCTTCCACTGGATGTCAACAGTCTTTAGAAATTGGTTGAGGGTTTTTCCTTTGTGTAATGAAGAAGTAGCCCTGTTCAGAACGAGAGTCGAGTGAAGTGTACTTTTTGTTTGAGGCACATAACCAGAAAGCATGCTACAGTTTGTTTTAATCCTGTATTGAACACAGATCATCCCATCTTCAATTTTATCGATTATTTACGTAAAAAAATACCTAAAGTTGTATTACAAAAGTAGTTTGAAATGTTTTGGCAAAGTTTACAGGTAACCTTTGAGATATTTTTTAGCCAAGTTGGAACCGGTGTTTTCTGGATCAAACGCGCCAAATAAATGGACATTTTGGATATATAGACGGAATTAATCGAACAAAAGGACCATTTGTGATGTTTATGGGACATATTGGAGTGCCAACAACAGAAGCTCGTCAAAGGTAGGGCATGAATATTATTTTTATTTCTGCGTTTTGTGTCGCGCCTGCAGGGTTGAAATATGCTTCTCTCTTTGTTTACAATGTTGCTATCCTCAGAAAATAGCATTGTTTGCTTTCGCCGAAAGCCTATTTGAATTCTGACATGTTGGCTGGATTCACAACCAGTGTAGCTTTAATTTGGTATCTTTCATGTGTGATTTAATGAAAGTTAGATTTTTATAGTATTTTATTTGAATTTGGCGCACTGCATTTTCTCTGACTTTTGGCCAAGTGAGACAGTAGCGTCCCGCCTAAACTCAGATTTTTGGATATAAATATGAACTTTACCGAACAAATCATACATGTATTGTGTAACATGAAGTCCTATGAGTGTCATCTGATGAAGATCATCAAAGGTTAGTGATTCATTTTAACTCTATTTCTGCTTTTTGTTACTCCTCTCTTTGGCTGGAAAAATGGCTGTGCTTTTCAGTGGCTATGTACTGACCTAACATAATCGCAAGGTGTGCTTTCGCCGTAAATCCTTTTTGAAATCAGACACTTTGGCTGGATTAACGAGAAGTTTATCTTTAAAATGGTGTATAATACTTGTATGTTTGAGGAATTTTAATTATGATATTTCTGTTGTTTTGAATTTGGCGCCCTGCAATTTCACTGGCTGTTGGATAGGTGGGACGCTACCGTCCCACATATCCCAGAGAAGTTAAATAAAGGTTCAATAAAATTCCAGGACTTTCATGACCATACGAACCCTGAGGAGGTGTTTGAGACAGTTGGGACACGGCTCCAGCAGTAGCCTGCACACTCACCTGCAGAACTTGAAGAGGATCTTCTCAAAGATCAGGACTGGTCCGGTGCTGCCCAGGATGGTGAGTGGCTGGCCCGCAAACATGGAGAAGGCCACGCCCGTCAGAGACGCCCCGAACAACGACTCGATCGCACTCTGGGTGTGAGTGAGAGTGAGGGGAGATTAGGCAAAGACGGCGAGCAATTACACATTTCTATCGCAAAGTCATCAATAACTGTAGACAAATACAATATCTGGGTTTCTGGTGACATCACTCACGATGTTTCCCTTGGTGGCCTCGCCCAGCAGGCCTCCGAAAGTGATGACAGGGGACATGCAGGCACAATAGAGGAACAGTACAGAGGCCAGGCACTGCAGGCTCAGAGCATCCCTAATATCTCTCCACAGGAACGGAGCTTTCCTCCTTACATCCATCACCAGGCCCCCAAAGATCCTGACAGAGGAGAGAGAGGGAGGGAGGGGGAGAGAGAGAGGGAAGACGTCAGAGAGCAGGGAAGCCAGTGAGGGAGTTTTAATAATAGTTTAATTGCTAGAGAAATGTGATATCATCTCTGCACCTTTAGTATTGAGGACAACTCTAAATCAGAGGCCAATTTTAATATTGGGGACAACTCTAAATCAGAGCCAACTCAAAAAACTGGACAGACTAAGTGTAGTAGGCAGTTGGAATATAGCCAGCAATGGAAACCGTGCCAGCTGAGGAGACATAAATAATTGTCACAGACACGGCTCCTCTTCAGGTCATGTTTCAGAGAGGGGTCAAGAACAGCATGCCCAAAGCCTGCATAGACTCTTTAAAGTGATGTCACCCTTAATGCCATAGTTATTAACTATCTAACTTCTTCAACGAGCAGAATGTCATTACTCAACATTACACAGTAACTGCTGCGCAATAATATACAACTCTACTTAGTAGTTCCCATGAAATAAGCACAATTGAAGACCAGTTAGTAAAAGTAAGGATTCAGAAAGAAATCTAGTATATTGTTGGTCTTTTTCATGAACTAGACATACACTATGGTGTGGTCTCAGTATTATTGGAGAGTGAACGGTTTGACTGTTTAACCCTGCTTCATGACTAGCTCTGGCTTGATGTGTAGACAGCGTGTGTGTGTGGGGTTGTGGAGTACTGGTGTGTAGACAGCGTGTGTGTGGGGTTGTGGAGTACTGGTGTGTAGACGGTGTGTGTGGGGTTGTGGAGTACTGGTGTGTAGACGGTGTGTGTGTGTGTGGGGTTGTGGAGTACTGGTGTGTAGACGGTGTGTGTGTGTGTGGGGTTGTGGAGTACTGGTGTGTAGACGGTGTGTGTGTGTGTGGGGTTGTGGAGTACTGGTGTGTAGACGGTGTGTGTGTGTGTGGGGTTGTGGAGTACTGGTGTGTAGACGGTGTGTGTGTGTGTGGGGTTGTGGAGTACTGGTGTGTAGACGGTGTGTGTGTGTGTGGGGTTGTGGAGTACTGGTGTGTAGACGGTGTGTGTGTGTGTGGGGTTGTGGAGTACTGGTGTGTAGACGGTGTGTGTGTGTGTGGGGTTGTGGAGTACTGGTGTGTAGACGGTGTGTGTGTGTGTGGGGTTGTGGAGTACTGGTGTGTAGACGGTGTGTGTGTGTGTGGGGTTGTGGAGTACTGGTGTGTAGACGGTGTGTGTGTGTGTGGGGGGTTGTGGAGTACTGGTGTGTAGACGGTGTGTGTGTGTGTGTGGGGGGTTGTGGAGTACTGGTGTGTAGACGGTGTGTGTGTGTGTGGGGGGTTGTGGAGTACTGGTGTGTAGACGGTGTGTGTGTGTGTGGGGGGTTGTGGAGTACTGGTGTGTAGACGGTGTGTGTGTGTGTGGGGGGTTGTGGAGTACTGGTGTGTAGACGGTGTGTGTGTGTGTGGGGGGTTGTGGAGTACTGGTGTGTAGACGGTGTGTGTGTGTGTGGGGGGTTGTGGAGTACTGGTGTGTAGACGGTGTGTGTGTGTGTGGGGGGTTGTGGAGTACTGGTGTGTAGACGGTGTGTGTGTGTGTGGGGGGTTGTGGAGTACTGGTGTGTAGACGGTGTGTGTGTGTGTGGGGGGTTGTGGAGTACTGGTGTGTAGACGGTGTGTGTGTGTGTGGGGGGTTGTGGAGTACTGGTGTGTAGACGGTGTGTGTGTGTGTGGGGGGTTGTGGAGTACTGGTGTGTAGACGGTGTGTGTGTGTGTGGGGGGTTGTGGAGTACTGGTGTGTAGACGGTGTGTGTGTGTGTGGGGGGTTGTGGAGTACTGGTGTGTAGACGGTGTGTGTGTGTGTGGGGGGTTGTGGAGTACTGGTGTGTAGACGGTGTGTGTGTGTGTGGGGGGTTGTGGAGTACTGGTGTGTAGACGGTGTGTGTGTGTGTGGGGTTGTGGAGTACTGGTGTGTAGACGGTGTGTGTGTGTGGGGTTGTGGAGTACTGGTGTGTAGACGGTGTGTGTGTGTGGGGTTGTGGAGTACTGGTGTGTAGACGGTGTGTGTGTGTGGGGTTGTGGAGTACTGGTGTGTAGACGGTGTGTGTGTGTGGGGTTGTGGAGTACTGGTGTGTAGACGGTGTGTGTGTGTGGGGTTGTGGAGTACTGGTGTGTAGACGGTGTGTGTGTGTGGGGTTGTGGAGTACTGGTGTGTAGACGGTGTGTGTGTGTGGGGTTGTGGAGTACTGGTGTGTAGACGGTGTGTGTGTGTGGGGTTGTGGAGTACTGGTGTGTAGACGGTGTGTGTGTGTGGGGTTGTGGAGTACTGGTGTGTAGACGGTGTGTGTGTGTGGGGTTGTGGAGTACTGGTGTGTAGACGGTGTGTGTGTGTGGGGTTGTGGAGTACTGGTGTGTAGACGGTGTGTGTGTGTGTGGGGTTGTGGAGTACTGGTGTGTAGACGGTGTGTGTGTGTGGGGTTGTGGAGTACTGGTGTGTAGACGGTGTGTGTGTGTGGGGTTGTGGAGTACTGGTGTGTAGACGGTGTGTGTGTGTGTGGGGTTGTGGAGTACTGGTGTGTAGACGGTGTGTGTGTGTGGGGTTGTGGAGTACTGGTGTGTAGACGGTGTGTGTGTGTGGGGTTGTGGAGTACTGGTGTGTAGACGGTGTGTGTGTGTGGGGTTGTGGAGTACTGGTGTGTAGACGGTGTGTGTGTGTGTGGGGTTGTGGAGTACTGGTGTGTAGACGGTGTGTGTGTGTGGGGTTGTGGAGTACTGGTGTGTAGACGGTGTGTGTGTGTGGGGTTGTGGAGTACTGGTGTGTAGACGGTGTGTGTGTGTGGGGTTGTGGAGTACTGGTGTGTAGACGGTGTGTGTGTGTGGGGTTGTGGAGTACTGGTGTGTAGACGGTGTGTGTGTGTGTGGGGTTGTGGAGTACTGGTGTGTAGACGGTGTGTGTGTGTGGGGTTGTGGAGTACTGGTGTGTAGACGGTGTGTGTGTGTGTGGGGTTGTGGAGTACTGGTGTGTAGACGGTGTGTGTGTGTGGGGTTGTGGAGTACTGGTGTGTAGACGGTGTGTGTGTGTGTGGGGTTGTGGAGTACTGGTGTGTAGACGGTGTGTGTGTGTGTGGGGTTGTGGAGTACTGGTGTGTAGACGGTGTGTGTGTGTGGGGTTGTGGAGTACTGGTGTGTAGACGGTGTGTGTGTGTGGGGTTGTGGAGTACTGGTGTGTAGACGGTGTGTGTGTGTGGGGTTGTGGAGTACTGGTGTGTAGACGGTGTGTGTGTGTGTGGGGTTGTGGAGTACTGGTGTGTGTGGGGTTGTGGAGTACTGGTGAAGTGCTGCTAGATGAAAGGCTGCAGTAGATCTCTTCAGCTTCTACATCAGACACATGAAAGACTTTCCAGACCTCTAGTGAACAGCTCTCTTCATGTTTATAATGCTTTTATAATGAGCTGCCAAGGTGACCACTCAGTCTGGCAGCTCCTTTTCATCAAAAGGGACTTAAAGAAAACCCATTGTGTGTGTTAGTGTGTGAGAGAGACCCACCTCCCTGTCCTCTGTAGCTCTGGTCCTGCTTGGTGCTGGTCTTCCTTGAAGGACTCATTATGGGCAGAGCCGTTGGGCAATGAGGGCATCTTCCTCTTGTCCTGTGTAGAGAGAAAAGCCCCCCACAGGCCAGGTTACTGCACAGCCCTCAACATTCTAACCATCCGTACTGTACACACACCGTGTCCACAGCGGTTCTCTTACAATATTACCCGTCAGCATGTCTCACACGTTCAATAGCAGCCAACTGATATCGTCCAGATCCCTCACCTGAGATGGGACACTCTTGGGGGGCTCGATTCGTATCGTAGGGTCCCACTCTCCTGGGGGTAGGACGGTCACCTGGTCAAGAAACTCATCTATCCCTGACAGCAGATCGTTCCGGTCTTTGGCCTTGTACGCTACATCATGGAAGACCTGGCACAGGACGACAACAGCAGTCTCTCAAACGACATGTCGCTGCTTCTGACGCCCCAGCATGGGACCAATTGGTGATTGGCCAAGGTTGAAATTGGACCAATCCAGAGCTGTGTTGTAGTGCTCCTCACCTCGTCTGTCATCAGTGTGGCGATGGAGCGGCCGATCTCGTGGTACTGAGGACCCTTCCCAAACGGACCCAGCAGCAGGAACAGGAACCTGACCAATAGGAGAGCAGGATAGAATCAGAGTCCATCCAAGCACACACCACCGCACACCCCCCTCAACACACAATATATTTTTCCAAAATTGTCATCTATTGCCATAACTCCTTCACAGTCAAAATAACTAGATGCCTGTCATACGATTCAGATAAGTGTATGTACACACTGTTACCTGGTGGGTACGGGCACCTCAGTGAGACCAGTGAGCAGCACGGCGGGGGACAGCCTGATGAAGGCTATGATTGGTCGCTCCAGGAATTCCACCTCTCCCACCAGCACGTTGGACGCCTCCGCCCCCGGAGGGATCTTCTTCATGAAGTTCATGTCCACCTGGGAGGTTGAAGGTCACAGGTTTAAACAGGAAGAATACCTGCTTGGATGTTCCTGAAGTTGAATTGTATTGGCCATGCAGGGTTCATACACATTTAGACAGATTGAATTTCAGGACTTTAAACTAAATTCCCATGACCAACAATTGGTGGTGTTTAAATAGAAGTATATATTTTTGGGCAGAAATGTGGTATCAACACTTGGAGGCTGCACTCTGATCCCATGTAGTCTACCATCTCCTGTCGTTGTGCAAGGCACTTAACCCACAAGGTAGAATCTCTGTTAGGCAACCGTATAAACACATGTGGTCAACCCTCAGTCTGGAGAGCTGATGGGTGTGCAGGCTTTTGATACAGCCCTGTTCAAACACGTTGCAGTCAGTTTATCAAGGTCCAGTTGAGCAACTCATTTCTAAAATATATGTTTTGTTAGAGGACAAAAATAAATACATGTAATACATGAACATTTGAACATCTTGGCCATGTTCTGTTATAATCTCCACCCGGCACAGCCAGAAGAGGACTGGCCACCCCTCATAGCCTGGTTCCTCTCTAGGTTTTGGCCTTTCTAGGGAGTTTTTCCTAGCCACCGTGCTTCTACACCTGCATTGCTTGCTGTTTGGGGTTTTAGGCTGGGTTTTTGTACAGCACTTTGATATATCAGCTGATGTAAGAAGGGCTATATAAATAAATTTGATTTGATCAAACAGGACACCTAATAAATAATAAATCACATAGAATATGTGCGTTTGCTGCTGTAACTATATCTGTGCTGCTGACAGCCGTACTGCTGCACAAAAAAAGATAATCAAAACATCAGATTCTCTGAACAACGGTCGGACCACTACAGACAGATCAACACAGTCACAACACTGCAGTCACACACAGCACTGGCAGGTAACATGTCATGTACAGTCACGTCACGGTACGGTACAACAGTCTCATGGATCAGCCAGGGACAACACAACAGCACTGATTGGCCAGGGCCAGTGATTGACAGGAGAGAGAACTTACTGCAGGCCTCCTGGCACCCCCGCCCCGGGAACCACAACTACAGTGGCAAGTCTGCTGAGGGCGGGACAAACAGGGGCACAACTTAATTCAGATCACACCATAAACTCAGCTCACTCAGCTAGGGTCCAATCTGGATCCATGATGTCACCACTTTTATTATAACATCATCCTCATAATACACTGTTCTCATACCCATCAGTCCCCCAAGGAGCGGAAACCAGTCCCTTTGTTCAATATCCAGCGCCACCATGTATTATTTCAAATGAGATTGAATACTTTCCGAATGCATTGTATATTTGACCCCTTGACTTTTTCCACTTGTCACGTTCAATTCATTATTTACCTCAATCTACACAGAATTCCCCATAATGACCAAGCGAAAACAGGTTTTTAGAAATTCATCTTTGAAATGTTTCTACAACTTGATTGGAGTCCACCTGTGGTAAATTCAATTGATTGGACATGATTTGGTAAGGCACACACCTGTCTATATAAGGTCCCACAGTTGGCAGTGCATGTCAGAGCAAAAACAAAGCAATGAGGTGGAAGGAATTGTCTGTAAAGCTCCGAGACAGGATTGTGTTGAGACACAGATCTGAAGAAGGGTACCAAATAATTTCTGCAGCATTGAAGGTCCACAAGAACACAGTGGCCTCCATCATTCTTAAATGGAAGGAGTTTGGAAGACTCTTCCTAGAGCTGGCCGCCCGGCCAAAACTGAGCAATGGGGGGGAAAGGTCCTTGGTCAGGGAGGTGACCAAGAACCCGATGGTCACTCTGACAGAGTTCCTCTGTGGAGATGGTTTTCCTTCTGGAAGGTTCTCCCATGTCTGCAGCACTCCACCAATCAGGCCTTTATCGTAGAGTGGCCAGACAGAAGCCACTCCTCAGTAAAAGGCATGACAGTCCGCTTGGAGTTTGCCAAAAGACAACTAAAGGACTCTCAAACAAAGAGAAACAAGATTCTCTGGTCTGATGAAATCAAGATTGAACTCTTTGGCCTGAATGCCAAGTGTTACGTCTGGAAGAAACCTGGAACCATCCCCTATGGTGAAGCATGGTGGTGGCAGCATCATGCGGTGGGGATGTTTTTCAAAGGCAGAGACTGGGAGACTAGTCGGGATCGAAGGAAAGAAATCTTTGATGAAAACCTGCTCCAAAGCGCTCGGGACCTCGAACTGGGGTGACAGTTCACCTTCCAAGAGGACAACGACCCTAAGCACACAGCCAAGACAATGTAGGAGTGGCTTCGGGACAAGTCTCTGAATGTCCTTGGAGTGGCCCACCCAGAGCCCTGATTTGAACCCAAATCGAACATCTCTGGAGAGACCTGAAAATAGAGCTTGAGAGGATCTTCTCAGCTTGAGAAGACTTGAGGCTGTAATCAATGCCAAAAGTGCTTCAACAAAGTACTGAGTAAAGGGTCTGAATACTTATGTAAAATGTGATTTCAGTTATTTTATTTCTAAAAACCTGTTTTTGCTTTGTCATTATGGGGTATTGTGTGTAGATTGAGGGATAAATTTTTTTTTTATAATTGTAGAATAGGGTTGTAACATAACAAAATGTGGAAAAAGTCAAGGGATCTGAAATCTTATTGAATGCACTGTATAAACCCTGGATTTCTGATGCTATGTATTGGCCAATCAGAGGCTTTGAAGCCAGCGGCTGCCATATTGACTTCTCTGTAGAGCCCTGCATGGGCATGAATTTTAAGCTCGAGCCCTACCGATGCTGTGACGTTCAGGTCCTACCCAGGCCCGATTGCTTCAACCAAATTAAAGCTCCGTCCCTGACCGAAATCAAAAGTAACTTCCTCCATTAGTAAATCCATTAGCTGCTCTGTCAATCTCACCCTGCGCGCAGCTCGCTCTGCATGCACTCTGCTCATGGCGGCTCTGAGTGAGTATCCATAGCAGCGGCTTTGCTAGGGCTGCTCTGCTCAATGATGAGACATGACAGAGCAGTTAGCTACTTTGTCACTAACAAAACTCAAGGAACAATATTTTCTGTGAAATAATCTCTCCTGTCTTATATTTGACGAGGTTGAAGCACTTCTGCCACCATGTTATGATCATTGTCAGATATGACTATTGCACAGCAGAGCATGAGCGAATGGCTCAGCTTCAAAATGTTTGTGATCAATTTAGTGATACACGAGCCCTGCCTGTACCCTAGTTAATGATTAAAAAAAGGCCCTACTCGGGCCTAACCCAATGTATAATGTCGGGCCCGGGTCGGGTAGCAGAGCTCTACTTGTCTGTCCTCGTGAACGTGGGTCTACACACTGCTCGGCAGTGGGAGGAGAGACGTTACCTTGCTGAAATCCACAGTGCTGTTCTCTCTGCTTCCTCCGTTGATGCGGCTCTCACTCGGTTTACTGTTCTCCAGGTTCCCAGGAGCTGACTGGGGGGATGCCAGGAGGCCTGCCCAAGGGGAGGAAGAAGAAACCAGTGGTCAATTGAACAGTAAAAATTAACTGTGTGTATGGCCGATATGAATGGGGAATTGGTACAATTTGTAGACGTACACAATTATATGTGTCTGAGAAGGAGAGCGGGGGCTATGTATGTGTGACTCCGTGAGTTTGAGAGTTTGTTCAGACATGCAGCTGCTCTGTACATGCTGGGTGAGAAACTCCACGTATCACAACAAAGTCATATAACTAAACAGTGTTTGGGGGGGGGGGGGGGGGGTCAATTAGGTAGACACCCAAAGACATCCTCTGTGTTTACAGGACCAACCCTACAGAGGCTGGAGTTGGACAGAAAGGTTTCAGAGGGAGATTAGTGGTGGAATGTGCTCCAATGGGGCCCTGCCTGTCTGCATCAATCCCCTGCTTCTTACTGAACCAGTCAGCCAAGATACACCACATGGTCCAGTTAGACAGCACATTTAAAGCTGGGAAAAACAGAACACACTCACGTATTGGTATTTACACACACACACACGTCATAGCCTCAGCCTCTTGCTGTAAAAACGTATTTTGACCTCTCATCTTACGGTCTATGAACCTTGCCAATTGAAACTAGGACTTATGGAACTCTGTGTAATACTGTGCAGCGTCTGTGTGCATATGGGGGTGAATCCTGAGCACACCTCACATTAAACCCTGATATAATTTATTAGCCCGTGTTAATGGGGGTAATAGTGCCTGATTACAATAACACAGGGCCAACTTAATGTAAACAGTTACCAAACTTTGTAAAAGGGTAACTCAACTCAAAATTCAGCTTTTGCCCAAACCGTTCACATTTTCAGGTGAGAAGTTGTGGGTAGTGGGGAAATTGCTCATAAATATTCATTTTTGTGGGTGGGTAAACGTAGTAGTACCTGATCCCAAGACTAAGGCATTCTCACCAGAAGTCCACTGGCACGTGCTGATAATAAAATGATGTGCATCTCGAGCAAATATGGTTCTGGACAGTCAGCTCTCAGTGGAAAGGTGGTAAGTTCCTGACATCTACTGCCACTGGCGGTGTAAATTAAAATCCCCAATGTGGTGCAAAAAATAATAATAATACATTGAAATGTGGACTAACATTTATTGCGGTATTGTGTTGGGGGAAAAAGCGAGTCATCACCTAGATAATGAAGATTAGGAGCTCAATTCAATCCAATCCACATTGCAGTATTCATGCAGTAGCTCTTGGTCAAATTAACTCAAATTAATAGTCTTGGGTACTGTATAAAAACCTACAACTACTACCAGGGTCACCCCTCTCACAGGCATGCGTTCACTTTTCAGAATTATAAGTGTGGGCACAGGATGAATATTGTAAATAAAAATGTTATCTATTCATCTATCCATCCATCCATCTATATACAGTTGAAGTCAGAAGTTTACATACACCTTAGCCAAATACATTTAAACTCAGTTTTTCACAAATCCTGACATTTAATGACAAATTCCCTGTCTTAGGTCAGTTAGGAACACCATTTTATTTTAAGAATGTGAAATGTCAGAATAATAGTAGAGAGACGGATTTATTTCAGCTTTTATTTCTTTCATCACTTTCCCAGTGGGTCAGAAGTTTAATTTAAACTCAATTAGTATTTAGTAGCATTACCTTTAAAATTGTTTAACTTGGGTCAAACGTTTTGGGTATCCTTCCACAAGCTTCCCACAATAAGTTGGGTAAATTTTGGCCTATTCCTCCTGACAGAGCTGCTGTAACTGAGTCAGGTTTGTAGGCCTACTTGCTCGCACAGGCCTTTCAGTTCTGTCCACACATTTCCTATAGGATTGAGGTCAGGGCTTTGTGATGGCCACTCCAAAAGGGCTCCAACTCCAACTTTGTTGTCCTTAAGCCCTTTTGCCACAACTTTGGAAGAAAGCTTGGGGTCATTGTCCATTTGGAAGACCCATTTGCAACCAAGCTTTAACTTCCTGACTGATGTCTTGAGATGTTGCTCCATATAGCTACAATTTTCCTCCCTCATGATGCCATCTATTTTGTGAAGTGCACCAGTCCCTCCTGCAGCAAAGCACCCCCACAACATGATGCTGCCACCCCTGTGCTTCACGGTTGGGATGGTGTTCTTCGGCTTGCAAGCCTCCCCCTTTTTCCTCCAAACATAACGATGGTCATTATTGCCAAACAGTTCTATTTTTGTTTCTTCAGACCAGAGGACATTTCTCCAAAAAGTACAATCTTTGTCCCCATGTGCTGTTGCAAACCGGAGTCTGGCTTTTTTATGGCGGTTTTGGAGCAATGGCTTCTTCCTTGCTGAGCGGCCTTTCAGGTTATGTCGATATAGGACTCGTTTTACTGTGGATATACATAATTTTGTACCCGTTTCCTCCAGCATCTTCACAAGGTCCATTGCTGTTGTTCTGGGATTGATTTGCACTTTTCGTACCAAAGTACGTTAATCTCCAGGAGACAGAACCAAGCTTTAACTTCCTTCCTGAGCAGTATGATGGCTGCGTGGTCCCATGGTGTTTATACTTGCGTACTATTGTTTGTACAGATGAACGTGGTACCTTCAGGCGTTTGGAAATTGCTCCCAAGGATGAACCAGACTTGTGGAGGTCTACAAATTTTTTTCTGAGGTCTTGGCTGATTTCTTTTGATTTTCCCATGATGTCAAGCAAAGAGGCACTGAGTTTGAAGGTAGGCCTTGAAATACATCCACAGGTACACCTCCAATTGACTCAAAGTATGTCAATTAGCCTATCAGAAGCTTCTAAAGCCATGACATAATTTTCTGGAATTTTCCAAGCTGTTTAAAGGCACAGTCAACTTCGTGTATGTAAACTTCTGACCCACTGGAATTGTGGTACAGTGAATTATAAGTGAAATAATCTGTGTAAACAATTGTTGGAAAAATTACTTGCGTCATGCACAAAGTAGATGTCCTAACCGACTTGCCAAAACTATAGTTTGTTAATAAGAAATGTGTGGAGTGGTTGAAAAACGAGTTTTAATGACTCCAACCTAAGTCAATTAGCCTATCAGAAGCTTCTAAAGCCATGACATAATTTTCTGGAATTTTCCAAGCTGTTTAAAGGCACAGTCAACTTCGTGTATGTAAACTTCTGACCCACTGGAATTGTGGTACAGTGAATTATAAGTGAAATAATCTGTGTAAACAATTGTTGGAAAAATTACTTGCGTCATGCACAAAGTAGATGTCCTAACCGACTTGCCAAAACTATAGTTTGTTAATAAGAAATGTGTGGAGTGGTTGAAAAACGAGTTAATGACTCCAACCTAAGTGTATGTAAACTTCCGACTTCAACTGTACACATCTCTGCCCCACGTGGGATTAGAACTCACAACCATTGAACTATGAGCCATTGTCATCTATGTCTTGTAACGATGGATGTAGCTACAAATAAATGCATAATCCTCATAGCCTACATGTTTTTTTTTCTTCGTAAAAGATGCATGAAACGGTAAGCAAAAACGTTGAATTTGGTCATATGCGGAAATGTGCCTTCCTGCCTTTAGAATTTTGTGTAACGTCAGTAGTCTAGTCAAGGAAGCGTCATGCAAAATATATATTTGGCACACTCCACTTACCAAGACCATTGCCAAATAAGGCGTGCGGTCACCTGTTTTTATAGTAAGCCTCGAGGTGGTACCACCAAGCACATCCAGAAGGGAGTGTATTTCATACCGAACCGCTCCCTTGAGATGACGTAGAGGAACCTTCTCAAGGTGTGATGCAACCGCCGGGGGGGGGGGGGGTGAGATTAATAGTAAATCAAAATATAGCCCTTTCGCAACCAACTGTGGAAATGAAGACCAGAATTGATATGTTTCACTATAACTAAGTCTAAAACATCTGGTTTTATTTTGATGAAATGTACTCTTTAATCTTATGGCTGCGACGATATGACAACAGCCAGTTAAAGTGCAGGGCACCAAATTCAAAACAGAAATCCCATAATTAAAATTCCTCAAACATACAAGTATTTCACACCATTTTAAAGATACACTTCTTGTTAATCCTACCACAGTGTCCGATTTCAAATAGGCTTTACAGCGAAAGCACCACAAACGATTATGTTAGGTCAGAGCCAAGTCACAGAAAAACACAGCCATTTTCCCAGCCAAAGAGGAGTCACAAAAATCAGAAAGAGATATAATTAATCACTAACCGTTGATGATCTTCATCAGATGACACTCATGGGACTTCATGTTACACAATACATGTATGTTTTCTTCGATAAAGTTAATATTTATATCCAAAAATCTCAGTTTACATTGGCGTGTTACATTCAGTAATGTTTTGCTTCCAAAACATCAATTTACAGAAATACTCATCATAAATGTTGATGAAAATAAAAGTGTTATGCATAGAACTTTAGATAAACTTCTCCTTAATGCAACCGCTGTGTCAGATTTCAAAAAAGCTTTACGGAAAAAGCAAACCTTGCAATAATCTGAGTACGGCGCTCAGAGCCCAAACAAGCCATAAAGATATCCGCCATATTGTGAAGTCAGAAATAACATTATAAATATTCACTTACCTTTGATGATCTTCATCTGAACGCACTCCCAGGAATCCCAGTTCCACAATAAATGTTTGTTTTGTTCGATAATGTCCATCATTTTGGTCCAAATAGCTCCTTTTGTTAGCGCGTTTGGTAAACAAATCCAAAAAGTCACGAAGCGCGTTCACTAGGAGCAGACGAAAAGTCAAACATTTCCGTTACAGTCCGTAGAAACATGTCAAACGAAGTATAGAATCAATCTTTAGGATGTTAACATAAATCTTCAATAATGTTCCAACCGGAGAATTCCTTTGTCTTCAGAAATGCAATGGAACGCAAGCTAACTCTCACGTGAACGCGCATGGTCAGCTCATGGCAGACCTTACTCAATCCCCTCTCATTCGGCCCCCCTTCACAGTAGAAGCATCAAACAAGGTTCTAAAGACTGTTGACATCTAGTGGAAGCCTTAGGAAGGGCAACATGACCAATATCCCACTGTATCTTCAATAGGGAATGTGTTGAAAAACGACCAACCTCAGATTTCCCACTTCCTGGTTGGATTTTTTCTCAGGTTTCTGCCTGCCATACGAGTTCCGTTATACTCACAGACATCATTCAAACAGTTTTAGAAACTTCAGAGTGTTTTCTATCCAAATATACTAATAATATGCATATATTAGCAACTGGGACTGAGTAGCAGGCAGTTTACTCTGGGCACCTTATTCATCCAAGCTACTCAATACTGCCCCCAGCCATAATAAGTTAAGTGCTTCACAAGTCATCACGCACACAGACAGACACATACAATGTTAAGGACCGAGAGGGGTCAGATTATGTAAGGTGAAGAAGGCATGGAGGGAGGGTTTCAAGCTTTTTGCATAATATTTAACCTGCTGGAGGTGGGGGCAGGGTCTGCACCCTCAGACTCCTCCTTGTGGTCCTTGACTAGACAGGACCGGAGCTTCAGTTCCTCCACATCTGGAGCATGGACCACCACACTGGGGATACTCCAGCTCCTACCCTCACCAGCTGCCACGCCAATCTCTGAGTCTAGGTCTGGGTCAGTCAGAGGGGTGGATGACAGGCAGGGAGGGGTGGAGGATCTGCATCTGGCTAGGGGTGGGGTGCTCTGGGGGGTGCTAAGGGGGGAGGAGGGGGTGCTGGCACTGAGCAGGAAGCGGCTGAGGAACTGAGACCCCCTGGACTCCCTTGAGGAGGGAGGGGCGGAGGTGGATAGACTTCCTATAGAGGGGGCAAGGGTAGTTGGGAAAGGAGAGAAGACAGGATGGAAAAAGGAAAGAGGGAGAGGAAAAATAAATCAAGAAGGGTAGAAATCCTAAATGTGTGTTGGGAACGATGCTCTTCATGCTACAAAGCCCAGGCCTTGGAAGTGTCTTGTTAGTGGATGTCAAAGACAAAGAGCAGGGGCATATTCAGTACATCCCAAAATGTCACATGGAACATTTGCACAACGTACATGGAGCCGCAGTAAACCAGGAGAGATTAAGTCAAGATCAATTAACATCTGTCATAATGCCAACTGCCCACAAACAGCAGCGAACATGTTCAGAACACACACCAAAACACTGTTTAGCAACCTTTTGCAACAATGTTACAAAAACGCAATAAATAAATAAGGTTATATCACACTTTAATAAGGATATACTATAGGTCACTCAAACGGACCAATCACAAGCAAGGGGGAAGCTGACCAATAATCTTCAACTGTGATTTAATTGCTACATGATGGCATGTGCACAGATTTACTTTGGTTTTAAGTTATTAAATATTAGCCTATTACAACAGTTCAACACAAAAAACTATTCACAAAACCATCTTTCCAGGAGAAAACACAATCTAGCACACAAAACAAACTCAGACTTATCACTGCAGTGTTCAAGAACAGTCATGATGGGAAAATCACATGTTAGTAAAAGGCCCATGCACCAATCAGATCTTGCCCATCGTCTTGTCACTCAGTTACCTCAGCCAAATGACACCTCCTTAAAGACGCAACCCACTTCATAAAAGAACATGTGCATAGTACATACAGTGGGGCAAAAAAGTATTTAGTCAGCCACCAATTGTGCAAGTTCTCCCACTTAAAAAGATGAGAGAGGCCTGTAATTTTCATCATAGGTACACTTCAACTATGACAGACAAAATGAGAAAAAAAATCCAGAAAATCACATTGTAGGATTTTTAATGAATTTATTTGCAAATTATAGTGGAATTATTGTAGTCACCTACAAACAAGCAAGATTTCTGGCTCTCACAGACCTGTAACTTCTTCTTTAAGAGGCTCCTCTGTCCTCCACTCGTTACCTGTATTAATGGCACCTGTTTGAACTTGTTATCAGTATAAAAGACACCTGTCCACAACCTCAAACAGTCACACTCCAAACTCCACTATGGCCAAGACCAAAGAACTGTCAAAGGACACCAGAAACAAAATTGTAGACCTGCACCGGGCTGGGAAGACTGAATCTGCAATAGATAAGCAGCTTGGTTTGAAGAAATCAACTGTGGGAGCAATTATTAGGAAATGGAAGACATACAAGACCACTGATCTCCCTCGATCTGGGGCTCCACGCAAGATCTCACCCCGTGGGGTCAAAATGATCACAAGAACGGTGAGCAAAAATCCCAGAACCACACGGGGGGACCTAGTGAATGACCTGCAGAGAGCTGGGACCAAAGTAACAAAGCCTACCATCAGTAACACACTACGCCGCCAGGGACTCAAATCCTGCAGTGCCAGACGTGTCCCCCTGCTTAAGCCAGTACATGTCTAGGCCCATCTGAAGTTTGCTAGAGAGCATTTGGATGATCCAGAAGAAGATTGTGAGAATGTCATATGGTCAGATGAAACCAAAATATAACTTTTTGGTAAAAACTCAACTCGTCGTGTTTGGAGGACAAAGAATGCTGAGTTGCATCCAAAGAACACCATACCTACTGTGAAGCATGGGGGTGGAAACATCATGCTTTGGGGCTGTTTTTCTGCAAAGGGACCAGGACGACTGATCCGTGTAAAGGAAAGAATGAATGGGGCCATGTATCGTGAGATTTTGAGTGAAAACCTCCTTCCATCAGCAAGGGCATTGAAGATGAAACGTGGCTGGGTCTTTCAGCATGACAATGATCCCAAACACACCACCCGGGCAACGAAGGAGTGGCTTCGTAAGAAGCATTTCTAGGTCCTGGAGTGGCCTAGCCAGTCTCCAGATCTCAACCCCATAGAAAATCTTTGGAGGGAGTTGAAAGTCCGTGTTGCCCAGCAACAGCCCCAAAACATCACTGCTCTAGAGGAGATCTGCATGGAGGAATGGGCCAAAATACCAGCAACAGTGTGTGAAAACCTTGTGAAGACTTACAGAAAACGTTTGACCTCTGTCATTGCCAACAAAGGGTATATAACAAAGTATTGAGATAAACTTTTGTTATTGACCAAATACTTATTTTCCACCATAATTTGCAAATAAATTCATTAAAAATCCTACAATGTGATTTTCTGGATTTTTCCCCCTCATTTTGTCTGTCATAGTTGAAGTGTACTTATGATGAAAATTACAGGCCTTGCACAATTGGTGGCTGACTAAATACTTTTTTTGCCCCACTGTACATTCAATCTGTCAAAACACGGCTAAACTGCAGTAAAAAAGGGTGTAAATAAACCATTATTTTATAGAAGAGCTGAAATGAGGGGATAAAGAGCAGAAGAGGAAAAAGGAGAGGTGCAGCGAGGGCCCTCACCGTTTCTCTCAAGCAGGTGTGGGTCAGATTGTTTCTTGCCGATGTCAGCGAAGGAGCGCACCAGAGGGATGCGGTTGCTGAGCTTCTTCTCGTTCTGGTGGTGGTGTCTCTTCAACATGGCCTCCCTCACCTTCTGCCTCAACCCCTCCTCCAGCTGAGCTGACGCCACCATGCTGTCTATCACCATGTCTATGGGGGGTACAGGGTAGACCGCATGCTTTATTCAACAGTTACATGCTTTATTCAACAGTTACATGCTTTATTCAACACATTCAACTTTCAGACACACACACACACACAGTATAATGTCTGCAGAAACATACATACACACTCACCTGCGATCTCCTCAATAGTGTTAGCTCTCATGTCCAACATGACAGTGCCGTTGAGGATGCAGCTGCGGAGCTCGAAGAGGCTGTGTAGAGACAGCGTGGCTACATAGGGCTTACTCCAACGCTCCCCTCCATCCTCCACGTCTTCCTCAAACTTTAACCACCTACACACACACACACACACATCAGATTAAAGGAGCTGTTGATGTGGTTGGATGAGGAAACATCCACTAGGAGTAGTGAGGAAGGGTGTGCGTCGTGCCTGGCTGTCTCCCTCCACTCGTAGACGTGTCCGTCCCGGAAGAACAGCTCGTCCAGCTCAGTGAACAGGTCGTGGGGCATGTGCTCTTCATCATCATCCTCTGTCCCCAGGATGAAATGGACCCGCTGGGACGGGGTGTCTGAAACACAGGGGGTACAGGTGGAAGATGGGTAATGTAGTACAACCAAGGGGAATATTAGTGGAATAAGGACAGTAAAAGGCTTGGTATAGGAAACACGGCTGGAGAATGGAGATATGGCAATAGAGCTGATCTGAGGACAGTGAATGAAGCAGACGTTGGAGAGTGAACTGGTCTTAGCTACCATAGGAAGGAGACTCTCGTCCATCTTCACGGTCCGAGCGGTCTCTCCTCTTGCGGTGGTGTCTGTGGCCGCGGTGGCGGTGGTGCCTTCGTTTGGTCTCTCTGCCCAGAGGAACATGGACGCCCACATAGACCGCTCTGTGACCTGGGAACAAGGTAGAGAGAGGCATGGTCAATCACGGTCTACCATGTATAATAGTCTTATCTGCAGTTGGGCTGGGTATATACACTGATTTCAGCATTCTACAATCTTTAGATCCCCTTTCTTTACAGGCCCAAAATGGCAAGAGACAAATGCAGTTGTTTTCATACACTGCAGCCACCCTTGAGTTACCATCACAGACTGTGCCCCCCCCCCCACACACACACACGCCTTCCTGTCTGTTGTTTACGTACGTCACACACAATGGTAAACCTTCCCTCTTACCCTCCTCTCAATTTCTGGCGTGTCAAGTGGCCATACCTGAAGTGTTAAATGAATGGACGAGTTACGTGCCATTCTGCCAGCAGCTAAGAATGGATAGAAAGGACGTCACTGCCTAAGACCCGCTGCTCTCTACTCGTTGTCAGGACATGGGGAAAGGAGAGAAGGCTAAAAAAGGAGAAGGACATGTAGCCTGCCCTTTGTGCTTATAAACACACTTTATCTTTTGAGACCTGGGACTGTTAAACCGTTCTGGATGGCATACTACTGACGTCAGTCTGGACAGAGCAGATAAATGGACCAGGAGGGAGGTGAGGACTACAGCATGGTGGGTCTTCATCACACCCCTGTCACATGTAATATGTCATAGCCCACTAAGCTATGGGGGGGAAAAAAAATAAAAAAATAAAAAAATATATATATATAAAAGAAAAATCACACTAAAAACATAGTATTTGTGAGTGGGGGCCTGTGTCTTCAAATGCTTTCCCTATTATGAGCCATGGGGAGTTTTTAGCAGTAATAAATCTCTGAAGACTTAAGTTGTGACCTCCCTAAATGAAGTGTCCCATGCTGTGGGTGCCACGCAAGGTGAGCTGTGAGCCTAGCATGGGAAGCATAGCATAGAGAGAAACACTACCTAATCCCCCCCAGTTCCTCTCTGGTGTCTGGAGAGAAACACTACCTAATCCCCCCAGTTCCTCTCTGGTATCTGGAGAGAAACACTACCTAATCCCCCCAGTTCCTCTCTGGTGTCTGGAGAGAAACACTACCTAATCCCCCCAGTTCCTCTCTGGTGTCTGGAGAGAAACACTACCTAATCCCCCCAGTTCCTCTCTGGTATCTGGAGAGAAACACTACCTAATCCCCCCAGTTCCTCTCTGGTGTCTGGAGAGAAACACTACCTAATCCCCCGAGTTCCTCTCTGGTATCTGGAGAGAAACACTACCTAATCCCCCGAGTTCCTCTCTGGTATCTGGAGAGAAACACTACCTAATCCCCCGAGTTCCTCTCTGGTGTCTGGAGAGAAACACTACCTAATCCCCCCAGTTCCTCTCTGGTGTCTGGAGAGAAACACTACCTAATCCCCCCAGTTCCTCTCTGGTGTCTGGAGAGAAACACTACCTAATCCCCCCAGTTCCTCTCTGGTGTCTGGAGAGAAACACTACCTAATCCCCCGAGTTCCTCTCTGGTGTCTGGAGAGAAACACTACCTAATCCCCCGAGTTCCTCTCTGGTGTCTGGAGAGAAACACTACCTAATCCCCCCAGTTCCTCTCTGGTGTCTGGAGAGAAACACTACCTAATCCCCCCAGTTCCTCTCTGGTGTCTGGAGAGAAACACTACCTAATCCCCCGAGTTCCTCTCTGGTGTCTGGAGAGAAACACTACCTAATCCCCCCAGTTCCTCTCTGGTGTCTGGATCAGCTGAAAAAGGTCTGTGACACTCAGCTGATACCCCTGCAGGGTTTCCTGTCTAAAAGTACTTAGTTCCTTCCATTTACATGGATGACAGAGACACACAACAACCCTAATAATATAACTAAAATCATTATTGTTCCAGGCTTCGAGCTAACATCTTTATTGTATCTCTGGGCGTTCCTAGGAATAAATAACATTCAGGTCAGAGGTTGTCCTCTGTGGTTTCCATTAGCACCTCTGGGTTGTCAGCTGTAATGTTCTGCGCAGTAGGAGGAGTCCCTGGGCCACACACGCACACAGCCAGTAGATAAACAATTGTCTCCATAACACTGCCGCTGGCTGGGGTCAGGTCTCCTGCAGGCTGCCAAGGTCTCCACTGAGACACAGTGCACATCAATTACTATGTAGGCCTACCTCGTACCCGTGCATATCTACTCACAACTGGGGCCCCTTGAATATAGACAAGTTATCGTTACTCATTGTGGATTTATTATTACGTATTTTACTTTTCTATTATTATTTTCTCTCTGTGTGGTTAGGAAGGTCATGTAATTAAACATTTCACTTTTAGTCTAAACCTGGTCTACGTAGCACGTGACCAATACAGTTTGACGTCAACACCTGTTACCTCCCACTATAGACAACCAGTAGTTAGGGACCAAACCTCACTATTTCCAGGCTTTCAGAAACAATCGTCTGACCTGTGAGACAAGGCTCTTAGGCAGGCTCATGATCAATGTTCCCTTCCTCAAATTATTTCCGGCACTGAGCAAATTTCAGTTATGCTGAGCACAAACGTGACCGTTTTGCGTTTACTGTGAACCCTGAGGCTGTACCCGCTTTAAGTTAGTTTTAACCGTGGCCAAGTAGGCTACCGTGGCCATTCGATCATAATGTAGTCCTACCAGAGTGGCTGTGAGACCTGGCGGTAGGATTCTACAGTGAGAAGGCATCAAGGCAGAACATTATTTCTTGCCCAGAGTGACACTTTTTATTTGCAAGTGAAGATAATAACAGCCGATGAAATGTACAAGTATTTATAAAACAATAAACTGGATCAAATAGAGTTCTTCAAACAAACCCCAGCAGCATGCTGACCTGTTCCCTGTCCTGTCCCACAATGAGAGGACAGGCTTCTTATGTGTAACCTTTATTTAACTAGGCAAGTCAGTTAAGAACAAATTCTTATTTACAATGACGGCCTACCCCGGCCAAACCCGGACGATGCTGGGCCAATTGTGCACCACCCTATGGGACTCCCAATCACGGCCAGTTGTGATACAGCTTGTATCACAATAGCAATACCCATGATGCAACTAAAACGGGAAACCCTTACACATATCTGGTCAATTGACATTCAAAGCACATTAAATACAGTACCATACATACACCAGCACACCTCAGTAGCTATGCTAAACCCATGCTTTAGAGCAGTGTTTGCCAACCCCGGTCCTCCAGTACCCCCAACAGTACACTCTTATTGTAACCCCGGACAAGCACACCTGAATCAACTAAATCATCACGCCCTCAATGAGCTGAATGAGGCGTTTGTCCAGGGTTACAACGTTTACTGTTGGGGGTCCTGGAGGACCAGGGCTGGGAAACACAGCTTCATAGCATAAATACTATCTGGGATATAAAAACGTACGTCCCCGGGTTTAAGCTCCTACCGCGCCACCCGTACCATTCATTAACTATGAACAGAACCCTCTTCAAAACGAGGACATACAAGGTAATCATACACATTTCTGACCATCTACCTTCACGTTTTAATTAGTAAACAATATCACATTGTATCTAGAACTTGGTATCACCAAATGTATGACCAGAAAGAGCCTATATTAAACATCGGGAGACAACTCAAACCGCTTGTTACTTCTCGTTCATGGATGATCGACCAACAAAAAGAACATCGCTGCCCCACATTATCATCAATAAATAAATGTCCTTCTCATAAACCATGTCTGGTGCTTTATCAAAGGTTTTAGATTTGTGACAGAGTACATAGGACCATCGTCACAGTGCCCTAGCATTATGGGGAAAATGCATCTCTTAACATTTTTACATAGAAGCTTTTTTTAGCTTTTGAAATAGATGTTCCATGATACAGCCTACAGTAGCAGCCACCGCGTGGTGTTTTACGATACAGCCACCGTGTGGTGTTTTACGATACAGCCACCGTGTGGTGTTTTACGATACAGCCACCGCGTGGTGTTTTACGATACAGCCACCGCGTGGTGTTTTACGATACAGCCACCGCGTGGTGTTTTACGATACAGCCACCGCGTGGTGTTTTACGATACAGCCACCGCGTGGTGTTTTACGATACAGCCACCGCGTGGTGTTTTACGATACAGCCACCGCGTGGTGTTTTACGATACAGCCACCGCGTGGTGTTTTACGATACAGCCACCGCGTGGTGTGGTGTTTTACGATACAGCCACCGCGTGGTGTTTTACGATACAGCCACCGTGTGGTGTTTTACGATACAGCCACCGCGTGGTGTTTTACGATACAGCCACCGCGTGGTGTTTTACGATACAGCCACCGCGTGGTGTTTTACGATACAGCCACCGCGTGGTGTTTTATGATACAGCCTACAGTAGCATCCACGTGTGGTGTCTATGATACAGCCTACAGTAGCAGCCACTGTGTGGTGTTCTACGATACAGCCTACAGTAGCAGCCACTGTGTGGTGTCTACGATACAGCCTACAGTAGCAGCCACTGTGTGGTGTCTACGATACAGCCTACAGTAGCAGCCACTGTGTGGTGTTCTACGATACAGCCTACAGTAGCAGCCACTGTGTGGTGTCTACGATACAGCCTACAGTAGCAGCCACTGTGTGGTGTCTACGATACAGCCTACAGCAGCAGCCACTGTGTGGTGTCTACGATACAGTAGCAGCCACTGTGTGGTGTTCTACGATACAGCCTACAGTAGCAGCCACTGTGTGGTGTTCTACGATACAGCCTACAGTAGCAGCCACTGTGTGGTGTCTACGATACAGCAGCAGCCACTGTGTGGTGTCTACGATACAGTAGCAGCCACTGTGTGGTGTCTACGATACAGTAGCAGCCACTGTGTGGTGTCTACGATACAGTAGCAGCCACTGTGTGGTGTTCTACGATACAGCCTACAGTAGCAGCCACTGTGTGGTGTCTGATACAGCCTACAGTAGCAGCCACTGTGTGGTGTTCTACGATAGCCTACAGTAGCAGCCACTGTGTGGTGTCTATGATACAGCCTACAGTAGCAGCCACTGTGTGGTGTCTACGATACAGCAGCAGCCACTGTGTGGTGTTCTACGATACAGCCTACAGTAGCAGCCACTGTGTGGTGTCTATGATACAGCCTACAGTAGCAGCCACTGTGTGGTGTCTACGATACAGCAGCAGCCACTGTGTGGTGTTCTACGATACAGCCTACAGTAGCAGCCACTGTGTGGTGTTCTACGATACAGCCTACAGTAGCAGCCACTGTGTGGTGTCTATGATACAGCCTACAGTAGCAGCCACTGTGTGGTGTCTACGATACAGCAGCAGCCACTGTGTGGTGTTTCTACGATACAGCAGCAGCCACTGTGTGGTGTCTACGATACAGTAGCAGCCACTGTGTGGTGTTCTACGATAGCCTACAGTAGCAGCCACTGTGTGGTGTCTACGATACAGCCTACAGTAGCAGCCACTGTGTGGTGTTCTACGATACAGCCTACAGTAGCAGCCACTGTGTGGTGTCTACGATACAGTAGCAGCCACTGTGTGGTGTCTACGATACAGCCTACAGTAGCAGCCACTGTGTGGTGTTCTACGATACAGCAGCAGCCACTGTGTGGTGTTCTACGATACAGCCTACAGTAGCAGCCACTGTGTGGTGTTCTACGATACAGTAGCAGCCACTGTGTGGTGTCTACGATACAGCCTACAGTAGCAGCCACTGTGTGGTGTCTACGATACAGCCTACAGTAGCAGCCACTGTGTGGTGTCTACGATACAGCCTACAGTAGCAGCCACTGTGTGGTGTCTACGATACAGCAGCAGCCACTGTGTGGTGTCTACGATACAGCCTACAGTAGCAGCCACTGTGTGGTGTCTACGATACAGCAGCAGCCACTGTGTGGTGTCTACGATACAGCCTACAGTAGCAGCCACTGTGTGGTGTCTACGATACAGCAGCAGCCACTGTGTGGTGTCTACGATACAGCCTACAGTAGCAGCCACTGTGTGGTGTCTACGATACAGCAGCAGCCACTGTGTGGTGTTCTACGATACAGCCTACAGTAGCAGCCACTGTGTGGTATTCTACGATACAGCCTACAGTAGCAGCCACTGTGTGGTGTCTACGATACAGTAGCAGCCACTGTGTGGTGTTCTACGATACAGCCTACAGTAGCAGCCACTGTGTGGTGTCTACGATACAGTAGCAGCCACTGTGTGGTGTCTACGATACAGCCTACAGTAGCAGCCACTGTGTGGTGTCTACGATACAGCCTACAGTAGCAGCCACTGTGTGGTGTCTACGATACAGTAGCAGCCACTGTGTGGTGTCTACGATACAGTAGCAGCCACTGTGTGGTGTTCTACGATACAGCCTACAGTAGCAGCCACTGTGTGGTGTCTACGATACAGTAGCAGCCACTGTGTGGTGTCTACGATACAGCCTACAGTAGCAGCCACTGTGTGGTGTCTACGATACAGCAGCAGCCACTGTGTGGTGTCTACGATACAGCCTACAGTAGCAGCCACTGTGTGGTGTCTATGATACAGCCTACAGTAGCAGCCACTGTGTGGTGTCTATGATACAGCCTACAGTAGCAGCCACTGTGTGGTGTCTATGATACAGCCTACAGTAGCAGCCACTGTGTGGTGTCTACGATACAGCCTACAGTAGCAGCCACTGTGTGGTGTCTATGATACAGCCTACAGCAGCAGCCACTGTGTGGTGTCTACGATACAGCCTACAGTAGCAGCCACTGTGTGGTGTCTACGATACAGCCTACAGTAGCAGCCACTGTGTGGTGTCTACGATACAGCCTACAGTAGCAGCCACTGTGTGGTGTCTACGATACAGTAGCAGCCACTGTGTGGTGTTCTACGATACAGTAGCAGCCACTGTGTGGTGTTCTACGATACAGCCTACAGTAGCAGCCACTGTGTGGTGTTCTACGATACAGTAGCAGACACTGTGTGGTGTTCTACGATACAGTAGCAGCCACTGTGTGGTGTTCTACGATACAGCCTACAGTAGCAGCCACTGTGTGGTGTTCTACGATACAGTAGCAGCCACTGTGTGGTGTTCTACGATACAGTAGCAGCCACTGTGTGGTGTTCTACGATACAGTAGCAGCCACTGTGTGGTGTCTACGATACAGTAGCAGCCACTGTGTGGTACAGTAGCAGCCACTGTGTGGTGTCTACGATGCAGCCTACAGTAGCAGCCACTGTGTGGTGTCTACGATGCAGCCTACAGTAGCAGCCACTGTGTGGTGTCTACGATACAGCCTACAGCAGCAGCCACTGTGTGGTGTTCTACGATGCAGCCTACAGTAGCAGCCACTGTGTGGTGTTCTACGATACAGCAGCAGCCACTGTGTGGTGTTCTACGATACAGCAGCAGCCACTGTGTGGTGTTCTACGATACAGCCTACAGTAGCAGCCACTGTGTGGTGTCTACGATACAGCCTACAGTAGCAGCCACTGTGTGGTGTTCTACGATACAGCCTACAGTAGCAGCCACTGTGTGGTGTCTACGATACAGTAGCAGCCACTGTGTGGTGTTCTACGATACAGTAGCAGCCACTGTGTGGTGTTCTACGATACAGTAGCAGCCACTGTGTGGTGTTCTACGATACAGTAGCAGCCACTGTGTGGTGTTCTACGATACAGTAGCAGCCACTGTGTGGTGTCTACGATACAGCCTACAGTAGCAGCCACTGTGTGGTGTCTACGATACAGCCTACAGTAGCAGCCACTGTGTGGTGTTCTACGATACAGCCTACAGTAGCAGCCACTGTGTGGTGTTCTACGATACAGCCTACAGTAGCAGCCACTGTGTGGTGTTCTACGATACAGCCTACAGTAGCAGCCACTGTGTGGTGTCTACGATACAGCCTACAGTAGCAGCCACTGTGTGGTGTTCTACGATACAGCCTACAGTAGCAGCCACTGTGTGGTGTTCTACGATACAGCAGCAGCCACTGTGTGGTGTCTACGATACAGCCTACAGTAGCAGCCACTGTGTGGTGTCTACGATACAGCAGCAGCCACTGGGTGGTGTCTACGATACAGCCTAGAGTAGCAGCCACTGTGTGGTGTTCTACGATACAGCCTACAGTAGCAGCCACTGTGTGGTGTTCTACGATACAGCCTACAGCAGCAGTCACTGTGTGGTGTCTACGATACAGCAGCAGCCACTGTGTGGTGTTCTACGATACAGTAGCAGCCACTGTGTGGTGTCTACGATACAGTAGCAGCCACTGTGTGGTGTCTACAATACAGCAGCAGCCACTGTGTGGTGTTCTACGATACAGTAGCAGCCACTGTGTGGTGTCTACGATACAGTAGCAGCCACTGTGTGGTGTCTACGATACAGCCTACAGTAGCAGCCACTGTGTGGTGTCTACGATACAGCCTACAGTAGCAGCCACTGTGTGGTGTCTACGATACAGCCTAGAGTAGCAGCCACTGTGTGGTGTTCTACGATACAGCCTACAGTAGCAGTCACTGTGTGGTGTTCTACGATACAGCCTACAGTAGCAGCCACTGTGTGGTGTTCTACGATACAGCCTAGAGTAGCAGCCACTGTGTGGTGTCTACGATACAGCCTACAGTAGCAGCCACTGTGTGGTGTCTACGATACAGCCTACAGTAGCAGCCACTGTGTGGTGTTCTACGATACAGCCTACAGTAGCAGCCACTGTGTGGTGTTCTACGATACAGCCTAGAGTAGCAGCCACTGTGTGGTGTTCTACGATACAGCCTAGAGTAGCAGCCACTGTGTGGTGTTCTACGATACAGCCTACAGTAGCAGCCACTGTGTGGTGTCTACGATACAGCAGCAGCCACTGTGTGGTGTTCTACGATACAGTAGCAGCCACTGTGTGGTGTCTACGATACAGCCTACAGTAGCAGCCACTGTGTGGTGTCTACGATACAGCCTACAGTAGCAGCCACTGTGTGGTGTCTACGATACAGTAGCAGCCACTGTGTGGTGTCTACGATACAGCCTACAGTAGCAGCCACTGTGTGGTGTTCTACGATACAGCAGCAGCCACTGTGTGGTGTCTACGATACAGCCTACAGTAGCAGCCACTGTGTGGTGTCTACGATACAGCCTAGAGTAGCAGCCACTGTGTGGTGTCTACGATACAGCCTAGAGTAGCAGCCACTGTGTGGTGTCTATGATACAGCCTACAGTAGCAGCCACTGTGTGGTGTCTACGATACAGCCTACAGTAGCAGCCACTGTGTGGTGTCTACGATACAGTAGCAGCCACTGTGTGGTGTTCTACGATACAGCCTACAGCAGCAGCCACTGTGTGGTGTTCTACGATACAGCCTACAGCAGCAGCCACTGTGGTGTCTACGATGCAGCCTACAGTAGCAGCCACTGTGTGGTGTCTACGATACAGCCTACAGTAGCAGCCACTGTGTGGTGTTCTACGATACAGCCTACAGTAGCAGCCACTGTGTGGTGTTCTACGATACAGCCTACAGTAGCAGCCACTGTGTGGTGTCTACGATGCAGCCTACAGTAGCAGCCACTGTGTGGTGTTCTACGATACAGTAGCAGCCACTGTGTGGTGTCTATGATACAGCCTACAGTAGCAGCCACCGTGTGGTGTTCTACGATACAGCCTACAGTAGCAGCCACTGTGTGGTGTTCTACGATACAGCCTACAGTAGCAGCCACTGTGTGGTGTTCTACGATACAGCCTACAGTAGCAGCCACTGTGTGGTGTTCTACGATACAGCCTACAGTAGCAGCCACTGTGTGGTGTCTACGATACAGCCTACAGTAGCAGCCACTGTGTGGTGTTCAACGTCAGCCTACATTCCATGAGACTTGTGCAACGCTGGAAATTAACCTGTTTAGCAACTTGTCCTTCAGACAAGGAGGTGACTGAAAATGTTTTATTGTGCTTTTTGATGAGGAAACCCCTTTACAAATCAAAAATCATTATTTGCATACCATTATCAGACAAAAATGTATGCTACCATCTGCCTATTGACTACGTAGCTTATTCAAGCCCTTCTCAAAATACATCACTGCCCCTTTAAGATATTAAAAAGCTCTTTACCTGACTGGCTTTTCAAAGATGGCTAGAAATGTATATGTTTTGTGCTCTTGTAGGAAGCAATCACTTATCACTACCCATTGCTGACCAGAAATTGCTATAACTGGGCTAATAATGCACTAATTAGCAAAGGACATGAACAAATTAACAAGAGTCTCAAAACAAACGCATCTGCTCACGACCACTCGTGCAGGTCAATGCAATAGAATCCTCCTCTGATGCGATCTGCCTAAAACAATCTCAGACGGTCTTGCATAGTTAGGTTCATTTCATTATGTTGCATTTAAAAATGTCGATTTGGTCACAATTCCTACAGTAGAGGGAAACATTGGTGTAAACTAACAGGGAAACTAGCAGAGTGAAGTTCAACCTCGTGAGTCTCTGTGCGGGCTGGTATTTCTTCTGCAAGGCAGTCCTGGGGAGTGGAGCACCCACACACAGCTTAGGGGGAACATTGATTATGATGTATAACAAAACACAAGTAAATATTACTTTCGAGAAGTATGGAGGTTAGGAGAGAGGAGGGACAGAGTAGCGGAAGGGGAACATGGAGGTTGGGTCTGCCTGTACCAACCGTGTGATTATGTGAATGAGTGAAAGAGTTGTAGTGTTCTAGAGAGAATGAGTGAGTGAGTGTGAGAAAGAATGAAGGGGGAGTGAAAGAGAAGGCTCTATTAAATTAGTGGAGGCCAGAGCTGCAGGCTAATCCTCAGTAATGCTGTTAGAGCTGGAACCAGGGTGGGGTGGGGGGGGAGCAGCTAACATTACACTCTCACACTCTTCTCTACCTCATTAACCAGGGTTACACTGTTTTCTACCTCATTAACCAGGGTTACATTGTTCTCTACCTCATTAACCAGGGTTCCAAGTTACACTGTTCTCTACCTCATTAACCTGGGTTCCAAGTTACACTGTTCTCTACCTCATTAACCAGGGGTTACAAGTTATTAGTGTTCAAGCTCATCTCACAAAGCCTGGTCTCCCCAAACACAGTTTCTTGGGAGGGGATGCAGCTACAGCTTGTGTGTGTGTGTAAGATAAATTGTTAAGAATTCCATCATGGATCCTATAAAGTCTGGAAATTGTGCCAGGGCTTTTCCCCTGCAGTCAGAGCTCAGTGGAATGTGGGTGGAAGTCATGCATACCTCAATTACCAGACCAAGCCAGACAAACGTGACTCTGGATTTTTCACGATATTACAGTGCATGAGTAAAAACACGTGTGTGTGAGTGAGAACATGCATTTGTAGAATCCCCTCTGTCCTATGGCCATACAACAATGTCATTACACATGGTCCTCCTTGATACTGCTCCGTGTGTACTCAGTGTATACTGTCAACATGAATAGGATCCGGGCCCATGTGATACTTTGTGTGTATATATAAACACTAAAATCAGACTTACTCTCTAGCTCCTCTTTCTCAAAGTTGGTGTGAATGGTGGAGCTTGTCTTCCCCAGGTCCACCACCGCCTCATCATCGTTCCCCTGGAGACGACAAGGAGAAATACAAATTCATTGGGCAGATTGAAACAAAACACAAAAAGAGAACGGAATGTACATATGGTGGAGATGCAGAGAGAAAGGACATTTATTCATTCAATAGCCTAAATCTTCATAGTTCCCAAAGAGCAAGTTGTTTCAAAGCTGCAATATGTAACGTTTTGAGAGACCTGACAAAATTCACATAGAAATGTGAGTTATAGATCTGTCATTCTCACTAAAAGCTAGTCTAAGAAGCGGTAGATATGGTCTACGTGCTCTATGCTTCCCGTTCTTCAGTTTTGTTTTTGCGTCTTTTGCTTTCGGTTTTGCACTCCAGCTGCAAACAATACTTTTGGTTATGGAAAATATATATTTCACAGCAGTTTTTAATGGTACAATGATTCTCTACACTATATTTGCTCGTTTTGTCAAACTGAAATTAGGCAAACTATTAGAATTTTAGCAACCAGGAGTGATTTCTTCATAGTGCATCTTTAAGCATTGAAAGAATTGTTCAACAACCTAGACACTAGTGGGTAGGAAGGAAATAATGAGGCACTTTAAAAAGTGGGCCTACGTAGTCACTCCTATTGACAACGCAGCACAGCACCAGAGATACACAATGGAAGAGGGTAATACAGGTCACATTGGGTGACAGTTGGAGCCGTGTGAAGTTAACTTCCTGTTCTTGGTCTTACACTTCCTATTAGGTTACACCTTTTAACGCAGCAGTCAAATTCAATAGGACTACTTAATCCAGCCATCTCACTAAGACCACACAGGCAATAGTATAATAGTAGAGCTTCATCTGCTTCAAGACTGGACCCAACAAAGAAATCATAGGTATATTCTGATAGCCTCTTAACTTCTTTGGGACTGGGGGGGTAGTATTGAGTAGCTTGGATAAAAAGGTGCCCAGAGTAAACTGCCTGCTACTCAGGCCTAAAAGCTAGAATATGCATATAATTAGTAGATTTGGATAGAAAACACTCTGAAGTTTCTAAAACTGTTTGAATAATGTCTGTGAGTATAACAGAACTCATATGGCAGGCAAAAACCTGAGAAAAAATCCAACCAGGAAGTGGGAAATCTGAGGTTTGTAGTTTTTCAAGTCATTGCCTATCGAATATACAGTGTCTATGGGGTCATATTGCACTTCCTAAGGCTTCCACTAGATGTCAACAGTCTTTAGAACCTTGTTTGAGGCTTCTAATGTGAAGGAGAGGGGAATGAGAGCTGTTTGAGTCAGGGGTCTGGCAGAGTGCCATGAGCTCAGTCTCACGCGCTCCCGTGAGAGTTAGCTGCGTTCCATTGCATTTCTACAGACAAAGGAATTCTCCGGTTGAAACATTATTGAAGATTTATGATAAAAACATCCTAAAGATTGATTCTATACTTCGTTTGACATGTTTCTATAAACTGTAATAGGACTTTTCGTCTGAACTTTCGCCTGGACTTGCCCGCGCCTCCTGAGTTTGGATTTGTGTACTAAACGCGCAAACAAAAAGGAGGTATTTGGACATAAATGGACTTTATCGAACAAAACAAACATTTATTGTGGAACAAAAATTCCTGGGAGTGCATTGATGAAGATCAAAGGTAAGTGAATATTTATAATGCTATTTCTGACTTCTGTTGACTCCACAACATGGCGGGTATCTATATGGCTTGTTTTTGTGTCTGAGCGCCGTACTTAGATTATTGCATGGTGTGCTTTTTCCGTAAAGTTTTTTTGAAATCTGCCAAAGCGGTTGCATTAAGGAGAAGTTTATCTATAATTCCATGCATAACACTTGTATCTTTTAGCAATGTTTATGACGAGTATTTCTGTAAATTGATGTGGCTCTCTGCAAAATCACCGGATGTTTTGGAACTACTGAACATAACGCGCCAATGTAAACTGAGGTTTTTGGATATAAATATGAACTTTATCGAAGAAAACATACATGTATTGTGTAACATGAAGTCCCATGAGTGTCATCTGATGAAGATCAAAGGTTAGTGATTAATTTTATCTCTATTTCTGCTTTTTGTGACTCCTCTCTTTGGCTGGAAAAATGGCTGTGTTTTTCTGTGACTAGGTGCTGACCTAACATAATCGTTCAGTGTGCTTTCGTCGTAAAGCCTTTTTGAAATTGGACACTGTGGCTGGATTTACAACAAGTTTTGTATGTTTGTATGTATGTTTGAGGAATTTTAATTATGGGATTTCTGTTGTTTTGAATTTGGCGCCCTGCAATTTCACTGGCTGTTGGCGAGGTGGGACGCTACCGTCCCGAATATCCCAGAGAGGTTAAACTGTCATGGGAAAGACCCTGCATTTTCCATACAACTACACCACATACAAGAACAACTCCAAACTGTCATGGTTCAGTTGATATGGGAGATGCCATTACCACGGCTTTTCAGGGGAAATGGAAAACGAGGACGAGACTTCAGCTTTTGGACGTTAACAAGGTGACACTCCATCTTAACTCCTCCATATTTACTGGATTGGTTGAACAGTGCAGAAGATAACCTCCTGACAAGACCAGTATGTAGGGGGATCTAGTTTCAGGTGTTTCTCTTAAGCCTACCAGGTTAGATTAATTATAAGAGACAGTGTATCCTACTGTATCAGCCTAAACAGGAGAAAGGCCTTTGAACGCTATAGCCAAGGGGAATGACTCAGAGGGATGTCCCTGCTGAATAAAGCCTAGGTGGCTGGACAGCACCTGCGGGGGTAAGCGCTAGGTAAATATTTGTGTTGGGCACAAGCCAGCACACCCCGAGTCCAAAGACAGACTGTCTTAGCCACACGACACAGACGCATAGTGTTTAGATTTTAGTTACTTATACTTTACAAGTTGTGTTATCCATCTCTCCAGTTTGCATTCCCTCTTGGTCTCTACATCACTCTGCATTCTCCTCCTAACAAGGGACAATTGTTCTGTAACAGCTATGAACCCAACAGAAGTCCAACCTGTTGGGTTTAGTCTACTACTTATTGAACTCATTGAAGTAGACTCTAGGTCTATTTATTAGAGACCAACTCAACAGACAGATATTAAACTAAGTGGCAGTTGGCAACGTTTTACTAACTTTCTAGGCAGATCAGCCTCCTGTCACATATGATTGATGCCACTGACTGACCTGTCATTTTCATGGCTATTCTAGGCGTGGTGCACTATTTCAGGGCACTACATCAGAGTTCAGAGTTTAAAAATGTCTGCCAACATTTTTTCTAGAACCAAGGTGTGCCTTGTAAATATAATTAGACACACAGGGTTAAATAGCTAGGCTACCTCCTGATGATTAAATAAGGCATGTGGTCCAGTGCTACTGCTCTGGAAAGCACTAACAATCCAGTCAGTTGGAGCCTACCTAGAATACTACTACCACCACTACCACTCTGAACTTCTGCCCCACGGCACTTTTATATTCATGGTTTTTAAAGCTTGAATGTGCTGCATTAGAACATAAAGCAATAAGTTAATTTAGTGGAAAGGTATTGACTTAGCTAGTACGGTTGCTGGGCCTGCTAGCTAAACCATATGGAAGGAACTTCTAGAAAACTACCCATTTAGCAAGTGCTGCTTCTACTGAAATAGCTAAAATACGATGGTTTCAGAGTAATTCAGTAGTAATTCAGTGGGCTTAACTTTTGGAGATAGTTTGCTTGTTATTTGGGTTCCTACCTCTTCCATCACTGGTACAGTAATAGGCTCTCAAAAAACTCAACAGTATTAAAAACCACACCGCTATGAAAAAAAGCACATGCCTATTCCTAATACAGACCAGAACACACATACCACACATGGAGCTTTGGCTGCTGTGGTGGTCTTTAAATTGACAATATCTCCCCAGAAGTCCATGGCTGGCAGACTCCGCAGAGTGTCGGAACCCCCTCCAACTAAAGAGCACCCAAGTCCTGCTGTAATCACTGGATGGTGACTGGTGGTTGGAGTGGGGAATCGAGGTGGCAGTGAACGCAAATAGTCCTACAGGTCTGAGCAGACAGTCTGGATGGGTGCCCAAATTGTCCTACGGGTCTGAGCAGACACAGTCTGGGTGTGTGCCCAAATAGCCCTTGAATGTGTGTAAGTACGCGTGTTCACAATTTGCATCTGCTTTCAGGAGTGTGGTCCAAATATATTTTTCTTTATTTTTAGCTGTGGGTGTGTCCTGAGAGCTGCTTTAAAAGGGTGGGGGGCACCCACACAAATTAAACAGCATGTGGGGAACAGTGGGCAGCCGGTCTGGAGGTCAGATGTCAAATCGGTCCACGTGGCACATTTGGGGTGCTAATAAATCAATCCGTAATTATTTTATAGTTAAAAAGCTAGGCTACGTGGGATTTGGAACATTAGGTTATACTAAATGTAGGTTGCTGCACCCAAAATGTAAGACATTCGTCAGGAAGATATAGATTGTTGCATTTGAAGCATTTGAACATGGGATATTGTTAACTGTTTTGTACCTATCAAATCCAACGTGGAGGGATATTTAGGGTGTTTTATGATAGTTTGCTAGACCACTAGCCAGAATCAAAATGTGTGCACTTATGTACAGCGCCTTCGGAAAGTATTCAGACACCTTGACTTATCCCACATTTTGTTACGTTAGAGCCTTACTCTAAAATGGATTAAATTCAGTTTTTTTCTCAGTAATTTACACACAATACCCCATTATGACAAAGCGAAAACAGGTTTTTAGAAATAAAGGAAATGTCTTATTTTACATAAGTATTAGGCCCTTTGCTAAGAGACTCGAAATTGAGCTCAGGTCCATCCTGTTTCCATTAATCATCCTTGAGATGTTTCTACAACTTCAGTGGATTGGACATGATTTGGAAAGGCACACTGTCTATATAAATGTCCCACAGTTGGCAGTGCATGTCAAAGCAAAAACCAAGCCACGAGGTCGCCGGAATTGTCCGTAGAGCTCAGAGACAGGATTGTGTCAAGGCACAGATCTGAAGAAGGGTACCAAAACATTCTGCAGCATTGAAGGTCCCCAAGAACACAGTGGCCTCCATTCTTAAATTGAAGTTTGGAACCACCAAGACTCTTCCTAGAGCTGGCCGCCCAGCCAAACTGAGCAATCAGGGGAGAAGGGCCTTGGTCAGGGAGGTGACCAAGAACCCGATGGTCACTCTGGCAGAGCTCTAGAGTTCCTCAGTCGAGATGGGATTCCAGAAGGACAACCATCTCTGCAGCACATTTACATTTACATTTAAGTCATTTAGCAGACGCTCTTATCCAGAGCGACTTACAAATTGGAAAGTTCATACATATTCATCCTGGTCCCCCCGTGGGGAATGAACCCACAACCCTGGCGTTGCAAGCGCCATGCTCTACCAACTGAGCCACACAGCACTCCACCAATCAGGACTTTATGGTAGAGTGGCCAGACGGAAGCCACTCCTCAGTAAAAGGCACGACAACCCACTTTGAGTTTGCCAAAAGGCACCTATAGGACTCACCATGAGAAATAAGATTCTCTGGTCTGATGAAACCAAGATTGAACTCTGTGGCCTGAGTGCCAAGCGTCACATCTGGAGGAAACCTGGTACCATCCCTACGGTGAAAGATGGTTGCAGCATCATGCTGTGGGGATGTTTTTCAGCAGCAGAGACAGAGACTAGTCAGGATCGAGCTTCTATCTCAAAGTCATCAGACTGCTAAACAGCAATCACTAACTCAGAGGCTGCTGCCTACATTGAGACCCAATCACTGGACACTTTAATAAATGGATCACTGGTCACTTTAAACAATGCCACTTTAAATAAATAATGTTTACATATCTTACATTACTCATTTCACATGTATATACCATATTTTATACCATCTACTGCACCTTGCCCATGCCACTCGGCCATCCATATACTTATATGTACATATTCTCATTCACCCCTTTAGATGAGTGCATTAGGTAGTTGGGAAATTGTTAGATTACTTGTTAGATATTACTGCATTGTCGGAACGAGAAGCACAAGCATTTCGCTACACTCGCATTAACATCTGCTAACCATATGTAGGTGACCAATAAAATTTGATTTGGGAAAGATGAACGGAGCAAAGTGGCTAACATGTTAGCTCGCAAGATCAAGCTTCTTGGTAAGAGCAGCAGAGAACATCTCCTCCGGGATTAAGATCCCTGCTCCCTAACATTTGTTTTGTGCATGCTGAAAACTGTTTTGAGATACTAGCATAACTTTATGAGCTGGGTTGTCTGTCCTAGTAGTAAATGTTTGCATGCGCTCGTTAGCACTTACCTAGCATCCTCTATAAGAATTCCCTAGCACTTGTTAGCATTCTGGTAAGTGATGTTTTGGGACTTTTTCGATGTACATTTTTTTAATAGCGCCCCTTGTGTGCACTACCAGTAATACCATATATCCCGGGATGGCACAGGCATGGCATGAAGGTATGGACATCTGGATACCACCCAACCCTAGGAAAAAAGTGAAAGCAATAAGCTACAGTGAGCTACCGTCAGATTCCAAAGTGTCCTCAAGTGCCCTGTGACCCGACACTGACATCGGTGTCATCCTCCAAACACAGAGCCGTCCAAGGCACTGCATTGCAGTGCAAGAGGAGTCACTGTAGTCCCTGGTTCGAATCCAGGCTGCATCACATCCGGCTGTGATTGGGAGTTCCATAGTGCGGCACACAATTGGCCCAGCGTCATCCAGGTTTGGCAGAGGTAGGCAGTAATTGTAAATAATAATTTGTTCTTAAATGACTTGCCTAGTTAAATGAAGGTTAAATTAAAAACCCCAATTTTTGAAATTTTTATATAATACAATGTAGAAGGAAATAGATGGCTTTGATAATCAAGGCAGACGACTCTATTCATCGGTTTTAAATTTCTCTCACACAAAAAAAAACATTTTTAGGCTCCATGGTGGCACAAAACAAACAGTCAGACAATCCATGGGAGGGCGAGGGCCCAGGAAGCAGAGCATTCTTCTGGGAATAATGTCTGGAGGGCTGACAAGTCTGGGTCTGGGCAATTCCACGGTAACAGTGACTTGGATGTTACTTTAAAAGTATGCCAAAAAAATGTAATTGATTGTAAAGTTAAACAAACAAACCACAACTCTATGCACAAGGACTACTTTTAACAATTTACAATAAGGGTTCTAACGGTTCACCAAACCCATGGTTCGGTACGTATTGTGGTTTTGGGGTCACGGTTTGGATCGGTTTCAGTACAGCAGGAAAATGAAATGCCATTCACAATGTTCTTGGCATTGCCTCTTGTGACAGGATTGTTATGTAGGGCCTCAAGTTTCCACTCTGATGCTGCGTTTGTAACCATGTGGGAGGTGGGGAATTTACCAGTTGTGATGTTGTAAATAACAGCTGAATGCATTCATGTCATTTGAACTTGTTGAGAAACGCTGATTGGCTAATGGCCAACAAGCTGCGTCAACCATAAACTAAAAGTACAGCTATCATGATTGTAACCAAACTATAAAAAAATAAAACGCAATCTATTTAACTGCCAAAAATGCTGTTAAAGGCCATTTCCTTACTGGGTGACATCAGAGGTCACCATGTGGGAGAAAAATAAGAAAAATGTATGGACTCAACTAGTGTAAGTCGCTCTGGATAAGAGCTTCTGCTAAATGACAAAAGTATGTAAAATGGGTGCTCAGGATTAAAGACGTGTTTCGCACTAGTAATTACCAGTTGGAGGGTCATTCAAATCTAATTTTATTAGTCACATGCGCTGAATACAACAAATGCTTACTTACGGCCCCTAACCAACAATGCAGTTTAAAAAAAGAATAAGAAATTAAAGTAACAAGTAATTAAATAGCAGCAGTAAAATAACAATAGCGAGACTATATACAGGGAGGGCGTACCGGTACAGAGTCAATGTGCGGGGACAACGGTTAGTTGAGGTAATATGTACATGAAGGTAGAGTTATTAAAGTGACTATGCATAGATGATAACAACAGAGTGTAGCAGCGGTGTAAAAGAGGGGGAGAGGGGGCAACGCAAATAGACTGGGTAGCCATTTGATTAGGTGTGCAGGAGTCTTATGGCTTGGGGGTAGAAGCTGTAAAGAAGCCTCTTGGACCTAGACTTGGCGCTCCGGTACCACTTGCCGTGCTTTAGCAAGTAGAACAGTCTATGACTAGGGTGGCTGGAGTCTGACATTTTTTAGGGCCTTCCTCTGACACCGCTGGTGTAGAGGTCCTGGATGGCAGGAAGCTTGGCCTCAGTGATGTACTGGGCCGTTCGCACTGCTGCGGTCAGAGGCCGAGCAGTTGCCATACCAGGCAGTGATGCAACCAGTCAGGATGCTCTTGATGGTGCAGCTGTAGAACCTTTTGAGGATCTGAGAACCCATGCGAAATCTTTTCAGTCTCCTGAGGGGGAATAGGTTTTGTCGTGCCCTCTTCACGACTGTCTTGGTGTGCTTGGACCATGTTAGTTTGTTGGTGATGTGGATACCAAGAAACTTTAAGCTCTCAACCTGCTCCACTGCAGCACCATTGATGAGAATGGGGGCGTGCTCGGTCCTGTTTTTCCTGTAGTCCACAATCATCTCCTTTATCTTGATCAGTTGAGGGAGAGGTTGTTGTCTTGGCACCACACGGCCAGGTCTCTGACCTCCTCCCTATAGGCCGTCTCGTCGTTGTCGGTGATCAGGCCTACCACCGTTGTGTCATCAGCAAACTTAATGATGGTGTTGGAGTCGTGCAGTCATGAGTGAACAGGGAGTACAGGAGGGGACGGAGCACGCACCCCTGAGGCGCCCCTGTGTTAAGGATCAGCATGGCGGATGTGTTGTTACATACCCTTACCACCTAGAGGTGGCCCGTTAGGAAGTCTAGGATCCAGTTGCAGAGGGAGGTGTTTAGTCCCAGAGTCTTTAGATTTTTGATGAGCTTTGAGGGCACTATGGTGTTGAACGCTGAGCTGCAGTCAATGAATAGCATTCTCAAATAGGTGTTCCTTTTGTCCAGGTGGGAAAGGGCATTGTGGAGTGCAATAGAGATTGCATCATCTGTGGATCTGTTGGGGCGGTATGCAAATTGGAGGGGGTTTAGGGTTTCTGGGATGATGGTGTTGACGTGAGCCATGACCAGCCTTTCAAAGCACTTCATGGCTACAGATGTGAGTGCTATGGGTCGGTAGTCATTTAGGCAGGTTACCTTAGCGTTCTTGGGCACAGGCACTATGGTGGTCTGCTTAAAACATGTTGGTATTACAGACTCGGACAGGGAGAGGTTGAAAATGACAGTGAAGACACTTCACATTTTATTTGTCACATACACATGGTTAGCAGATGTTAATGCGAGTGTAGCGAAATGCTTGTGCTTCTAGTTCCGACAATGCAGTAATAACCAACGAGTAATCTAACCTAACAATTTCACAACAACTACCTTATACACACACAAGTGTAAAGGGATGAAGAATATGTACATAAAAATATATGAATGAGTGATGGTACAGAACGGCATAGGCACGGTGCAGTAGATGGTATAGAGTACAGTATATACATATGAGATGAGTAATGTAGGGTATGTAAACATTATATTAAGTGGCATTGTTTAACCTCACTAGGGTATGTGGGACGGTAGCGTCCCACCTCGTCAACAGCCAGTGAAACTGCAGGGCGCGAAATTCAAAACAGAAATCCCATAATTTAAATTCCTCAAACATACAAGTATTTTACACCATTTTAAAGATACACTTGTTGTAAATCCAGCCAAAGTGTCCGATTTCAAAATGGTTTTACGACGAAAGCACCACAAACGATTATGTTAGGTTAGAGCCAAGTCACAGAAAAAAACTACCATTTTTCCAGCCAAAGAGAGGAGTAACAAAAAGCAGAAATATAGATAACATTAATCACTAACCTTTGATGATCTTCATCAGATGACACTCATAGGACTTCATGATACACAATACATGTATGTTTTGTTCGGTAAAGTTCATATTTATATCCCCCCAAAAATTGGCAAAAAGACAGAGAAAATGCAGAGCGCCAAATTCAAATTAATTACTCAAAAAATTACTATAAAATCAAACTTTCATTAAATCACACAGGAAAGATACCAAATTAAAGCTACACCGGTTTTGAATCCAGCCAACATGTCAGAATTCAAATAGGCTTTTCGGCGAAAGCAAACGATGCTATTATCTGAAGATAGCACCATTGTAAACAAAGAGAGAAGCATATATTTCAACCCTGCAGGCGCGACACAAAACGCAGAAATCAAAATATTATTCATGCCTTACCTTTGACGCGCTTCTGTTGTTGGCACTCCAATATGTCCCATAAACATCACAAATGGTCCTTTTGTTCGATTAATTCCGTCGATATATATCCAAAATGTCCATTTATTTGGCGCGTTTGATCCAGAAAAACACTGGTTCCAAATTGTGAAACGTGACTACAAAATATCTCAAAGGTTACCTGTAAACTTTGCCCCAAAATTTCCAACTACTTTTGTAATACAACTTTAGGTATTTTTTAACGTAAATAATCAATCAAATTGAAGACGGGATGATCTGTGTTCAATACAGGATTAAAACCAAATGTAGCTAGCTTTCTGGTCATGCGCTTCAAACAGGACACTTCGAGTGACCCTCCTTCAAGATGGCCTTACTTCATTACACAAAGGAATAACCTCAACCAATTTCTAAAGACTGTTGACATCCAGTGGAAGCGGTAGGAACTGCAAGAAGGTCCCTTAGAAATCTGGTTTCCCAATGAAACCTCATTGAAAAGAGTGACCTCAAAAAAAAAAAGAATCTGAATGGTTTGTCCTCGAGGTTTCGCCTGCTAAATAAGTTCTGTTATACTCACAGACATGATTCAAACAGTTTTAGAAACTTCAGAGTGTTTTCTATCCAAATCTGCTAATCATATGCATATCTTATCTTCTGGATGAGTAGCTGGCAGTTTAATTTGGGCATGCTTTTCATCCAAAATTCCGAATGCTGCCCCCTACCCAAGAGAAGTTAAAGTGGCTAGTGAAGCATTTTTTTTTTTTTACACACATTTTTCCATTATTAAAGTGGCTGGAGTTGAGTCAGTATGTTGGCAGCAGTCACTCAATGTTAGTGGTGGCTGTTTAACAGTCTGGTGGCCTTGAGATAGAAGCTGTTTTTCAGTCTCTCGGTCCCCGCTTTGATGCACCTGTACTCTGCCTCAGGCGAGCAATCGCTCGAGACTTCCTTAGATATTGTGCACCAGCTGTTATTTACAAAAATAGTCTGTCGCCACTGGTCTTACCAGACGCCGCTGTTCTATCCTGCAGCGTTTAACCAGCCAGCTGTATGTTGATAGTGTCGTCGTTCAGCCACGACTCTGTGAAGCATAAGATATTACAGTTTTGAATGTCCCGTTGGTAGTTTAATCTTGCGTGTAGGTCATCCAATTTATTGTCCAAAGATTGCACATTTGCTAGCAGAATGGAAGGAAGTAGGGGTTTATTCGATCGCCTACGAATTCTCAGAAGGCAGCCCGGCCTCTGACCCCTTTTTCTCTGCCTCTTCTTCACACAAATCACAGGGATCTGGGTCTGTTCCCAAGAAAGCAGTATATCGTTCGCGGCGGGTTCGTCAGACTCGTGAAAGGGAAAAAAGGATTCTGCTAGTCAGTGTTGAGTAATCGCAGTCCTGATGGCCAGAAATTATTTTCGGTCATAAGAGACAGTAGCGGCAACATTATGTACAAAATAAGTTAAACGCCGCAAATATTTTATTTTTTATTTTTTTAAGAAACACATTGGGGGCACGTAAAACGTCTGCCTTCTTGTCCAGTGCCATTTAAGTCTATTTTTCCCCAGTCGTCTGTGGCAAATTCTCACTTCCACCTTGGTTACAAAATGCACCATGTCACTGCCTCCATTAGTGCCAGATAAGCACCCTTTCCGGGTTATGTGATGGGCTGTCACTGTTAAGTAAGCGCAACACATGATGCATTGGCCAATTCATTGAAAGCTTTGGCTTGCTTATACAGAGAGGGTACTAGGCCTACCCGTTTGCTGAAATGCATAAAAAACAGAAAAAGGAAGTTCGTAAACATGGTTCGAGGACAAGGTGCTGAAATCCCCCATTCTCAAACACCAAGAATGGGTGCATATCCACAGCTATAAACCGAAGACAAAAAATATAAACATAGCCTACCTATGGCTCTTATAATTTATTTAGCCTGGTCAGTCAGCTGCCAAGGGCTGCAGAAGGGAAGCGATGTCGTGTTGTGGTTAATTTACATTTCCATCTTGCTCCAGTGTACTGGGGTGATGTAGGCATAAATTTGTCAACATATGAGGTGTTGGCAGCTAGGCTATTCTTGTTGAGCGTGGTGAGATACTGTTAACGTTTTATTATTTTACCTTTAACGTTTACAGCCAAAATGTTCCCAAACTGGAGATTTAAACAGAGGATTCAGGTTTAAATCAACCCCACCACTCACCATCATACAGAACTAGTCCCCAGCTGCGCTTCACAAAAGGACAGTTTGAAATGCGCCAATTAAGATTAGAATTTTGATTACAACATGCACATAGGCTCTAGTTGTTTTAATGGAAGTGCCTGAAACGTTTTGAGCTCAGATTTACTCAATTTACTTATTAATAAAAAAAATGTATGTATCAATTCGGGTTCAGTGCGGACCGAACGGTTTGATAAGAATACCTGTACCATTACATCCCTAATCTCCACTGAATGTTACAAAAACACATTTACTCTGGAAAAAAGTGCAAATGTTTGGTAACAGAATGACGGTAAAATCTTTATTTAACCACGTTTTCCAAAAACTCACGTTAAACATCCACTCAGAATTAATATTCAAAGATGTCTGCAGAAAGAATGGGCTGTCAGCTATGATGATACATTGAGTTTCAACTACAGTAAGTGAAGTGGAATAACACCCGGCAACAGAATGACATAACGAGTCCCTGATCTATACAGAAATGTATAATTATAAATTGCCATTCTCTTCATGGTGATGCATCCTTAATAGGTACCCAAAGGTAGAAACATGTAGTATCCTCCTTAGCATGTCTGGGTATTATTGTACACACTGGCAATTATTCTAATAAACTCTGCCCCCAAACAAGACCAAATTTGGTTGGTCAGGCCCAAATCTGTACCAATCATAGAAGGCTAAGTTTGGACATCACACTACAGCATAGTTCAGTACAGTACACACACACCTTAGTGTACAAAACATTAAGAACACCGTCATAGTATTGAGTTGCACCCCCTTTTTGCCCTCGGAACAGTTCGCTGGGGAATGGACTCTACAAGGTGTCCAAAGCATTCCACAGGGATGCTGGCCCATGTTGACTCCAAAGCTTCCCACAGTTGTGTCAAATTGGCTGGATGTTCTTTGGGTGGTGGACCATTCTTGATACACACGGGAAACTGTTGAGCGTTAATACCCAGCAACCTTGCAGTTCTTGACACAAACCGGTGCGCCTGGCACCTACTACCATACCCCATTCAAAGGCACTTAAATATTTTGTCTTGGCCATTCACCCTCTGAATGGCACACACACACAATTCACGTCTCAATTGTCTCAAGGCTTAACAAAATTATTTAAACCTGTCTCCCCTTCTTCTACACTGATTGACGTGGATTTAATTAGTGACATCAATAAGGGATCATAGCTTTCACCTGGATTCACCTGGTCAGTCTCATGGAAAAAGCAGGTGTTCATAATGTTTTGTACACAGTGTAGTTCAGTACAGTAAATTGTACTCTACTGTAAAAACATGTGAAACAGACATTACGATCGATTCAGACTGACCAAATTTAAAAAACGACTTTTCAACGGACATCGGTCCGCAGTAGGCTATGTTAGCTAGCTGGCTATCCAACAACGGAACTCTTCCAAGGTAAGCTTTTGGTTTTATTAATTTAACGCCACCGGGGCCTGCCAGTGTAACTGATAAATTGCACTGCATGATTGTAGTGGGTTTACTAACGCGTTAGTTCTAGTAGTCATGTTGACTATGACGTTAGCTAATATGGTGACAACGATGTAGGCTGTGTGTAGCGGTTATGGTATGAAGGTTTGGCTTGGAAAGGTTTTCGTTTGGTCACAGACAGCTGTTGTGTGACCAGTCCACAAGCAAAGGAAAAAGGTGAGAGGAGGAGAACGTGTAGATGCGAGAAGGAATTATACAACGAGAAAAGTGATAATGCTGTTTCTATGTGGCTACTATGAAAGTGAACTGTATGAAGGTGATCAGGGAACTATTCATTATGTCGATTCTGTTGAAAACCATTTCTTAAAACATGACTGAATTTGTCCAATAGAAACTCTCGTTTGCAACTAATGATTACACCTTAGATCTGGCAGATGTAGGCAAGAGTGTGAAAGGTGTTTATTTTATTTAACTAGGCAAGTCAGTTAAGAACAAATTCTTATTTACAATGACGGCCTACCCCGGCCAAACCCGGACGACGAGCAGAGGTAACGTTAGCTAGATGACTAAATACCGCAGAGGCTAACGTTCAGACCCCTTCACTTTTCCCATATTTTGTTATTTTACAGCCTTATTCTAAAATGGATTACATTTATTTTTGTTCCATCCATCTACACACAATACCCCATAATGACAAAGCAAAAAACAGGTTTAGAATTTTTTGCAAATGTATGTATGTATGTATATAAAAACTAAACAAAAACGGAAATATCACATTTACATAAGTATTCAGACCTTTTACTCTATACTTTGTTGAAGCACCTTTGGAAGCGATTACAGCTTCGAGTCTTCTTGGGTATGACGCTACAAGCTTGGCACACCTGTATTTGGAGAGTTTCTCCCATTGTTCTCTGCAGATCCTCTAAAGCTCTATCAGGTTGGATGGGGAGTGTCGCTGCACAGCTATTTTCAGGTCTGTCCAGAGATGTTCGATCGGGTTCAAGTCCGGGCTCTGGCTGGGCCACTCAAGGACATTCAGAGACTTGTCCCGAAGCCACTCCTGTGTTGTCTTGGCTGTGTGCTTAGGGTCATTGTCCTGTTGGAAGGCGAACCGTCACCCCAGTCCGAGGTAATCATCAAGGATCTCTGTACTTTGCTCCGTTCATCTTTCCCTCGATCCTAACTAGTTTCCCAGTCCCTGCCGCTGAGAAACATCCCCACAGCATGATGCTGCCACTACGCTTCACCGCAAGTGATGAAGGGTGCCTGGTTTCCTCCAGATGCGACGCTTGGCATTCAGGCCAAATAGTTTAATCTTGATTTCATCAGACTAGAGAATCTTGTTTCTCATGGTCAGAGTCCTTTAAGTGCCTTTTGGCAAATTCTAAGCAGGCTCTTATGTGCCTTTTACTGAAGAGTGGCTTCCGTCTGGCCACTCTACTATAAAGTCCTGATTGGTGGATTGCTGCAGAGATGGTTGTCCTTCTGGAAGGTTCTCTTATCCCCACAGAGGAACTCTAGAGCTCCTTCAGAGTGACCATCGGGTTCTTGGTCACCTCCCCGACCAAGGCCCTTCTCCCCAGATTGCTCAGTTTGGCTGAATGGCCAGCTCTAGGAAGAGTCTTGGTGGTTCCAAACTTCTTCCATTTAAGAATGGAGACCACTGTGTTCTTGGGGACCTTCAATGCTGCAGAATGTTTTGGTACCCTTCCTCAGATCTATGCCTCGACACAATCCTGACTCGGGAGGTCTACGGACAATTACGTCAACCTCATTGCTTAGTTTTTGCTCTGATATGCGGTCATCTGTGGGACCTTATATAGACATGTGTGTGAGCCTTTCCAAATCATGTCCAATCAAATGAATTTACCACAGGTGGACTCCAATGAAGTTGTAGAAACATCTCAAGGATGATCAATGGAAACAGGATGCACCTGAGCTCAATTTTGAGTCACATAGCAAAGGGTCTAAATACTTATGTAAATAAGGTATCCTTCATATTTTTAATACATTTGCAAACATTTCTAAAAACCTGTTTTCACTTTGTTATTATAGGGCATTGTGTGTAGATTGAGGAATTTAAAAAAAGATTTAAACCATCTTAGATGGGCTGTAATGTAACAAAATCTGGCTAAAGTGAAGGGGTCTGAATATTTTCCGAATGCACTGTGTGTTCTATTTACATAGTCCAATCCCGTCAACAACAGAAGGAGCATCAACATCAAGCTCAGCACAAGGAACTAGTATAAGTCACCTTTGCTAAATCTTTCCATGACTCCATGATGAGAAAATAAATATACTGGAGCTAGGCATAAACATGGTCTGTGTTTTGTTGTCATAGTTGGTGTGTTAGAAGTAGTCTACATCTTCTACTGTAGTTCTGTATTATGGAGGCTTAGTTGATTGTTTATGTTAAGTTTGAAGTCTAAATTGGACAAAAGCATAGTTATTAGTAAGGAGGGGTTGGTGTGGGTGACTAACTGGTGTCTGTTAGGGGTGGGTATTGTGTGTGAAGGTTAGTCAGCAAGAGCAATTGACATGTGGGGGATTGGTGGATATACTGTGCATTCGGAAAGTATTCAGACCCCTCGACTTTCCACATTTTGTTATGTTACAGCCTTATTCTAAAATGTATTCACACGCACAGCGAAAACAGGTTTTTAGAACATTCCCAGCTATCTTCAATACAGGTATGATTGGAGAATGAAACAGGTGTTAAAACATGGGCAGCGGAAAGCAGCAGTCGACTAATCCATTGCTGACACAAATCAGTAGACCTATAATGAATATCTTCGAAAATACCATAGGTATCATTCACTTTTAAAACAATTTAATCCGTTTTCTTTTATTATCATTTGGACTAGAGTGAGGCCATTTCTCCACTTGACTACCTATTGTTCCTGCAGTGAGGAGGATTCACTATCTAATCTATTCATAATTTATCTGAACATACATCGCAAAAAAGCATACCAGAATGCAAATTAGGGAGACAAATGAGCAGCGCTCTTAACAATGCAATTTGTTAGGATACTGAGGAGTCACTCACTGTAACGTCACTGCCTGGCAAGTCCTGATGGACTTCATATCCATAATAAAAACAACATGTTTAGTGCAATACCATGGATATAGAACTATGTTATAGGACTTATAAATGGCAGGGATATACACAAGATCAACTTTACTCAGTTCGTCACCTTTTATAAACTAGTCAAGCTTGCTGTTCGTCAATCAAAGCACAGTAAACAGCCTATGCGCCACCACTCCGTGGCCAGAGTCCAACGCTTACTTTTTCCCTGTTGGTCAAAAATCTACTGTCCCGAACAGAATTTATACTGTCCTGGACATGTTGTAGTTCAATACATTGAGGTCGTGCAGGGCCTATAGGCTTTTTTGGATTATTAAGACATGCATTAAAAAGCCGTGTAGTATAATTTAGCAATGCAAGTCATTACTCTATTCTTTATAATTGCATTGGAGTAATTGCATGCATTTGTTTCTAAAGTGTAATTGAGAAGATTTGAAAATAGGACGCTGCCCCTTTTAATACAGATGTTCCAGAAGAGATGTCCACCTGTGGCTACAGTAGGCTAGCCAAGACGAATGCTAGGTGTCTTTTTGTAACTTCCTTTTTGCAGACTCAACAGCGGCAAGTGTATTGCTAGTATGTTCACTATTGAAGGTTTACTTTTGTAAATCACTTTCCTTAAAATAAATAAGCTCAGCAAGTAGATTGATGGGCACTTCTTTTTACTCTGGAGAGCACGCATGTGCTGTGTGAAGGCATCAACTCCAATTGTATTGGTACATACACATGGTTAGCAGATGTTATTGTGAGTGTGGCGAAATGTACTCATTACTAATCAAGACGCCGAGTGCTCGAGAATTTGTGACGCTGCTGGAGCTTGAAATGAACAGCCAATCGTATTGTTCAAATACAAATAGCAAAATGCACTGAAAAGTCTAGCCCAGGAGACTCATCGTTACCACATTATATGGGACGAGCAAATTCACTCACATTATATGGATGTGCAAATGTATGCGCTCTCCCCTGCGTGTAAAAACATTTGACTGCAACCACACACACCATCAGCATAGACAGAAGGAGAAACCCAGACATGTCACAGGGGCTATAAAGCTGAAGCATCTGTTTAGAACATTTTCTCACCAAATGTTAGTGAGAGGAAGTCCAGTCGCAGGTAGTGGGAGAGGATGGAACTAGGTGAAACTGGGCTGCCTATATGCACATTCTCATTGATGAAACATCTGATCACAATACATTTTTCTGTTGCCAAAACAAAAATCTGTTACTAACAAAGTGCACTAAGTTGTAAAGACTTGTCGCTTTGCCGTAGTAATAAAAAATGGCGTTGTTTTGGACTGCAAAGTCGAATTGAGTCTGTGCACACGCGTGCTTCAGAGGAGGCGCTCCCTAACGGAAATATGAAATACATGCTACAATGGGATCCTGCTAGCTCGTGCTGGGCTCTGCCCACCTCCTTGCTTGTTCTACCCACTATGCTTCATTTGCTCCCCTGGTAAACGACACAGATTAACTATCTTGGGTTAGGTATAAATAGCTTTGCCAGCAGTATTTCTGTCTTCGATCACTTTGTTACTGACAACTTTGTGACTGACAGGTGCCTGTCCTATCAATAGATCACTAAAATATGCATATCATTCATTCTTGCGGGAGAGGGCTCGGCAGACTTTTTTTTTCTGACTATCTAATTGCCTAGTTAATCTAAATGGAAAAAGTACCCGGCTGAAAATATGTCTAGTCGACTCTATAGCCGACGGCCGGCATTAGTGGAAAACTGGAAATTCTGTTACTGATTTGGTAAGAGAATGGTGCATTTTAAAAATCACAAACCAAATGAGTAAAAACACTAACTAATTGGTAGGTCTGCCTTTAAATTGTTGCTTCTGTGAACTTTCATTCTCCTCCCTCATGAGGGAGTGAAATTAGAAAATGTCAGAGACACATGGGTTTTTGGTAACAGAATGACAAGACACTAGGCAATATTTCAGTAACTTACAGAAGGCAAATCACTTCTGCAAAACTAAATATAAAATGTTGATATTAGTTGGCAGGGGTCGGGCACGGATGTTGGGCGATTAAGTCTAGCTCGCAGTCGGCGTTCCAATTCACCCCAAAGGTGTTTGATGGGGTTGAGGTCAGGCCTCTGTGCAGGCCAGTCAAGTTCTTCCACACGGATCTCAAAAAAACATTTCCGTATGGACTTCACTTTGTGCACAAGGGCATTATCATGCTGAAACAGGAACGGGCCTTCCCCAAACAGTTGCCACAAAGTTGGAGGCACAGAATCGTCTAGAATGTCATTGTATAATGTAGCGTTAAGATTTCCCTTCACTGGAACTAAGGGGCCTAGCCAGAACCATGAAAAACAGCCCCAGACCATTATTCCTCCTTCACCAAACTTTACAGTTAGCACTATGCATTGGGGCAGGTAGCGTTTTCTGCCAAACCCAGATTCGTCCGTCAGACAGCCAGATGGTGAAGCATGATCCATCACTCAAGAGAAGGCATTTCCACTGCTCCAGAGTCCAATGGCGGCGAGCTTTACACCACTCTAGCTGACACTTGGCATTACGCATGATGATCTTAGGCTTGTAATGTGGCTGCTTGGCCATGGAAACCAATTTCATAAAGCTCCTGAGGAACAGTTCTTGTGCAGACATTGCTTCCAGAGGCAGTTTGGAACTCGATAGTGAGTGTTGCAACCGAGGACAGGCAATTTTTAGGCGCATCAGCACTCGGCAGTCCCATTCTGTGAGCTTGTGTGGCCTACCACTTCCCGGCTGAGACGTTGTTGCTCCTAGACGTTTCCACTTCACAATAACAGCACTTGCAGTTGACCAAAGCAGCTCTAGCAAGGCAAAAATTTAACAAACTGACTGGTTGGAAAGGTGGCATCTTATGACGGTGCCACATTGAAAGTCATTGAGGTCTTTAATAAGGCCATTCTACTGCCAATGTTTGTCTATGGAGAATTGAATGGGTGTGTGCTCAATTTTATACACCCGTCAGCAAGGTGTGGCTGAAATAGCCGAATCAACTCATTTGAAGGGGTGTGTCCACATACTTCTGTCTGTGTGTGTGTATGCACACACCAGGTGTGTGAGCCTTTCCAAATCATGTCCAATCAATTGAATTTACCACAGGTGAACTCCAATCAAGTTGTAGAAACATCAAGGATGATGCCTAGTTAAATAAAGGTTAAATAAAAAATGATCAATGGAAACAGGATGCACATGAGCTCAATTTCGAGTCTCATAGTAAAGGGTCTGAATACATTTGTCATAATGTTTTTTTTTTAACTGTTTTTGCTTTGTCATTATGGAGTATTGTGTGTAGATTGATGATAAAAAAATATATATTTAATCAATTTTAGAATAAGGCTGTAACGTAACAAAATGTGGAAAAAGTCAAGGGGTCTGAATAGTTTTTGAATGCAACACACACACACTGTATTTTAATACCTTTTTAAGACTTCCTGGTAGATGTTTTTGAAGACCCATTTTACATCTGTTTCACCAGAAATCAGATCCTTTGCCTATTCAAACAATTAATATATACCTTCACTTAATAAATTACTCAGCTTTCACTTGACACCAAATTTGATGTGCTGCTATGAACGTCACTTTAGTGCCCATGGGTTCCCGTATGTTATGTAAAGTCCCTCGTGCTGAGAGGTGTATGTAACATCCTCTGAATGAGAGATTATGAGTGTATGTAACATCCTCTGAATGAGAGATTATGAGTGTATGTAACATCCTATGAATGAGAGATTATGAGTGTATGTAACATCCTATGAATGAGATACTGGCCCCTGTAACATCCCTCTAATTCTGTTTCAGTCAAGTAGTCAGGAGGACAACCCATGGGGCTTTCTTTAGCTCTGTCTCCAGGCTACAACCCACCGGTGCTGCTATTGCTGACACTTAATCCGCTCTGGGTAGGCCTGGGTGATATACGACTCATATAGGCCTACACACACCCATATCGCAATTACACTGAAGAGGCCTATACACAAAACTGTAGGTCTAAAATCACTAATAAAAATAACAGCGGAAGAAAACATGAAAGTCGTTCTACTCTACTGCTACGCTGATGGCTAAGAGTGTTGGGCCAGTAACCGAAAGGTTGCTGGTTTGAATCCCCGAGCCAGCAAACTGGAAAAATCTGCCGTTTTGGCCTTGAGCAAGGCAATTAACCAACAACTGCTCCCCGGGCGCTGATGATGTGGGCGTTGATTAAGGCAGCCCCCCACACCTCTGATAAATGCAGAAGACACATTTCGGTTGAATGCATTCAGTTGTGCAACTGCCTAGGTGTTCCTTATCCCTTCCACTTTCTGATGACAGTCTCCTGATGCCTAATCTGAACGTTTTCTGAACCCGCCACTTAACCTACTTTTGATCAGGATAATGATATACAGGCATGCAAAGAAAAACACACCATCACCACCAAGCCATCTGAGATATCAGAATGTATATATGAACAAATGGCGAGCAAACACACAACCTGTCATCTGTACTGTAATATCCTCAAACTCTCACATTGAACCATTCACAGTGAAACAAGTGCTGTATCATGCTAGTCAGTAAACCAGCCAAGTTACTCAAACTGCTTCTCTCTTGTTCTCACTCAATCCCCTGTTCCATTTGAGGACAACCAGCTGAAAAGAAATGGATACAAACGCAACATGAACCCACTAAACTCCTGACTACTTGTAGATTGCAATCTAGACCTATAAAGTAATACATTGAGGCCACACACAGTGTGGTATTGCTATCCTTGTGGGGACCAAAGAATTGATTCCCATCCAAAATCTTATTTTCCCTAAATCTATGCCTAACCCTAAATTAGCATTTTTCCTCATAGGGACTGACAAAATGTCCTTGTTTTACTATCCTTGCGGGGACTTGGTACCACAAGGATAGTTCTCTCTCACACACACACACACACACAGTATAAAATGTGACATAAAAAAAAGGTAGTGAAACATTTTAACAGCTGTGAAACAGACTCGAGGATGTAGCAAAACCTACCAAACGCTGAATAGAAACTATTTTCCGTTTCACACTACTGCCACCCACCTCTCTTGTTTATCTTCCCCTCTTACTTCCTGTCTCCCCCGATTGCTCTTCATCTCTCCTCACAGATGTAAACAGACTTACCCTCTGCAGCACATGCTCTCCTTCCCCCTTCTCCATAACGGGGAAGAATCACTGCAGGCAGGGTAACTCCTGTTCTTAATGGAGGGGTAGGAATGTAAATGTATCCTAGGTTTTAAGCTTCCACGGTGCATTTCAGAATCTATGCATCTCCAGATAGCCATGCATCTCCCAAAGACCATCCCACAAGTGCGAAGAAGAAGAGGTGGAGAAAGAAAGAGTGAGAGGTGCATGGAAAAAAGGGGACAGACCAATGCACTCTATTAACCGGCTGCTCGCTCAGCAACCAATCCAGTCAGGCTGATTTTCTAATGTCCCCCGTCAACCAATCACTGTCAGTCTGGCACACACACCAGAGAGGGAGAGATAAAGGTGGGGGTTGGAGTCAAAGGGAGAGAAAGCACGAGAGAGAGGGGGGTGGAGTTCCTCAGGGTTCAGTCTCAATAGCTTAATTATTCAGTTCCTGATAGCAGGGACGGTCATACCGACCGGCAGACACAGTACAGTCTGTGTGAGGGAGATGTTCAACACGATGCAGAAAAAAGTCAAAATCAGCTCTGTTTGGTGTTTTGATAGGAGCAAAAAATATGACATTTCACATTTACATTTTAGTCATTTAGCAGACGCTCTTATCCAGAGCGACTTACAGTAGAGTGCATACATTTTATTACATTTTTTTACATACTGAGACAAGGATATCCCTACCGGCCAAACCCTCCCTAACCCGGACGACGCTATGCCAATTGTGCGTCGCCCCACGGACCTCCCGGTTGCGGCCGGCTGCGACAGAGCCTGGGCGCGAACCCAGCCCAGCCTGGGCGCGAACCCAGAGACTCTGGTGGCGCAGCTAGCACTGCGATGCAGTGCCCTAGACCACTGCGCCACCCGGGAGGCCAGTGGCCATGACCATGGGTAAATAGGGCTGCGTTCACAAAGGCTGCCCAATTCTGATATTTTTTTCACTAATTGGTCTTTTGACCAATCACAAATGTTTTCACATATGTTTTCAGAGCTGATCTGATTAGTTAAAAGACCAATTAGTGAAAAAAAGATCAGAATTAGCTGCCTGTCTAAACACTGCCAATGCATCAAAAACAAAAAAATAGGATTAAAATAGAAATACTGCGAATTATCTTCTAGCAGGTTCGGTCACTTGCTGATGAGTCGTACAGAAAACCATACAATTGCTACCTATCTCCCACTCTGTTCTAAGTGTTTGTATGCCGTCTGCAAGAGAGGGAAGTCAGTAAGACTAATTTGCATGACTCACTGTACTCAACAGGGAAGTGAAAACAGTCAGAGGAAGAACCAAATGAGACAGATGGAGATCAGCCTCCACCGTGGGAAACATAGCCTAACCTTAATACACCAGGCGTAACTCAATAGACCTTGAAAAGACGAACATGTCCCCTTCAGCCCTCTACTACAGTGTAATAACAGGTCAAGAGGCCTCCAATCATAGTGACATCCTGAATGAGGCAGGTCTGTGTGAGTCAGAGAAATTCCATTAGAGACCCCATTTACATCTGATCGGAAAGATGTGATTGTAGAATTCATTCTGTGCATTCACTTTTCTGAATTTTATTTTATATAAATCACCTTTTAGTAGACTAACGTTTGGTTTTGATTTGTCCCAGTAAGGTCTCTAAAGCAGGGCTCTCCAACCCCACTGTCCTGTAGGTTCACTCCAACCCTAATCTAGCGCACCTGGGATTCTAATAATTAGCTGGTTGATAAGAGGAATCAGGTTAGTTACAACTGGGGTTGGAGCAAAAACCTACAGGAGGGTAGCTCTCCAGGAACAGGGTTGGAGCAAAAACCTACAGGAGGGTAGCTCTCCAGGAACAGGGTTGGAGCAAAAACCTACAGGAGGGTAGCTCTCCAGGAACAGGGTTGGAGCAAAAACCTACAGGAGGGTAGCTCTCCAGGAACAGGGTTGGATCAAAAACCTACAGGAGGGTAGCCCTCCAGGAACAGGTTTGGAGCAAAAACCTACAGGAGGGTAGCTCTCCAGGAACAGGGTTGGAGCAAAAATCTAAAGGAGGGTAGCTCTCCAGGAACAGGGTTGGAGAGCCCTACTCTAGTGTCCTTCCTGGAAGCCCTGAGGCAGAAAAGACTGGACAAGAAATCAAAGTTCATGAACCCCTGGCTGTCCTCACAGAAGGGGTTGGAACTTGGAAAGCTTGGAAAACAAAGTGTTCAAATGGTAAACAGGTGATGTCATGATCATTCCATTTCCAGACAGGACTAAGAACTCATTCACATTTCGCTAGCTCCTTGACATGGAAGTGTGGACTAAGAACACAAATGCTTATCATTTGGGACTTGACCCCTAATATGACTTGTGTCTGAGCATGTAGCCTATGTTATGACATAAACATGCACAAATGGTAGGCTTCTGGCTCTCTGTCTCATGGTGACAAATAGAGCAGCTCCAGTGCAGTCAGGAGTGTAGCTGAACCAGGAGGGGGGAGGTCCTTGCTATTGTCCTGTTAGCAGCCACAAGCTGCAGGGGGAGGTCCCAGTCCCAGAGCCCAGGGTACCAGACTGCAGTAGGCCTCAACCTGCTGAGCTCATGACTGTGTCCAGCAGTCCCCAGTGTGTGGGAGTGAGTTCTGACGTTCCCAGTGTGTGCCTGTGTCAGTCAGCTGGCTTTACCCCTGCTTTTGTCTGCTCAGCCCTGCCAGCACCCGAGCTGCTGAGTCTCCAGACAGACACAATGATGCTTCCTGGTGTCAAAGCTCCCTTTAGAAAGGGCTAGACATGTGCCCACTTACCCAACCATTTACATCAACACCTTTGACCCAAATCAGAGGCGTAAAGGGTCAATTTTGTAGTATAGGATTAGCAATCACAGATTATGCCCACTACAATAAAGCAGCCGTGTGCCTGGTAATTAGCTAGTAACTAGTCAGCATATCAACAATGTTAAGCGATGGAGACTACTTCAAATCTCACAGAGTTAGTCTGATAATTCAATGTCTGTAATGGAACTTTGTCTTGCACGTGACAGCATTGAGCACTTCAAACTTTAAAAAGACAATCACAGTGATACTACATAACATGCCCCACACACGCTGTCATGTTGTTGTGTTTTGTTTAGAGGTCAGGGTCCACACGCAATAAGAAATATTTGACGCTCCAGAGTCTACACAGCAAGGAAGCGTCCCACAAACATAATCAGAAAGTATCACCATGGAGGCAGAATACAGTGGATTTCTATACCCATTCACAAACTACCTGTACTCGGCAGCATCGTTTTACTATCTATCTATCTATATGTCTGCAATTTTTTATATTTAACCTTCATTTAACTAGGCAAGTCAGTTAAGAACAAATTCTTATTTACAATGACAGCGTAGGAACAGTGGGTTAACTGCCTTGTTCAGGGGCAGAATGACAGATTTTTACCTAGTCAGCTCGGGAATTCAATCTAGCAACCTTTCGGTTACTAGCCCAATGCTCTAAACACTAGGCTACCTGCCGCCCATATAACAGCCTACTGTACCAATAGCAACCTATATTCAAACCATGTGAATATATGATCTAAGAAAAGGTGCTGCGTCATTCACATGGCAAAGTGTTGGAAATGGGATTATAATTTCCCACCACACCCACTCAGCTAGGTTAGAGCGTTGGTCCCACAACCGAAAAGCTCGCTGGTTCGAATACCCGAGCCGACAAGATGAAAAATCTGTCAGACGTGCCCTTGAGCAAGGCACTTAACCTACATTTGCTCCAGGGGTGCCGTACTACTATGGCTGACCCTGATAACACATTTCACTGCAATTGCACCTTGTATGTGAAAATAAAACATATTGTTTTATGTATTTTTTACTCAAGTGTTGACTATGTGTAGGTTTATAACAAGTCTGGTCCTGTTCTTTATTAGCGATTTGACATGTCTGCAACAGATATGATCTAGGCCTACTTAGTACAAGTGGGGGTATGTTACCAGATGTGATCTTTTCTGGGCTATAGCCCATGTGTGGCTGTACTGAGAAAAATGGTAATTGCGTCTTTCTGTGGGCACTAACTCCGCCATAGGTTAGTTCAACAAAGCCTATAGGGGAATTGAATGGTGTTTTTGGAGGGTTTGTGGATAAACGCCGAAGGGTCTGTTGCAAACACAGGTTAAGGAGATGTTATACGTTTTGTTCTATGAGAATCATCATCAGCTAATGTCACTGTGAATTAATGTACATTTAAATAAAACACAAAGCACATAAAGGCTTCATCATTAATAAAGGTCATGTTAACTGTCTGCTATGATCTCAGAAAAAAAACACATCAGATCTCCTGAGCCTGTATTAACCGCAGACCTTATTTTCTGCCTTTATTGCAAAATCCTATTGTTTCGCAATTCATTTTTCCCCATGGATGAACGAGCCAGAGGTAGCTCATTTCCAGGTTTTAGGACTACAAGCTGTATTGTTAGCCATGGACTCATGCAGTAGAGTGTTGTCTAGGCTTTATGAATGTCAACATCAGTTTGTGATACAGCCAAGCTATAAACATACACATGCTGAGAGAGAGAGGACTTAAAGGAATAGGCTAGTTCCCCGTTAGAAAAGTGTAAATCTAGATACTATTTGGTAGGTTAACTTCATGACCACACACAGACAGACAGAATCGTGACAGAGATTGGGAAATATTGAGCCTTGATATTGAGAGGGGACAGAAAAGAAGGGTACAGACAATGGTCAATTTGTGGCTCGCATATGTGGTCCAGTCAGCTCAACAAAGTTCTGGCCCGGATATGGACTACCATCTCTCCCAACTGCACACAATCGTCAGGGTCTTATTCGTTAGGAAACACTGTAGCAAAACATTTTGCAACAGAAAACAATTAATGAATATGACACTGCTGAACTCGAATGTCAGGAGGAGAACAGGGAAATACCCCCGTGTGACACAATGGTAAACTGCCTTTCAAGATAACTCAGTATCTTCAATAAAATAATTTGAGGTCAGGGATCCAATAGTGATGAAACGGTGGATTTAAACATTGAAATGTACCATAAGAAGTTTTAGCTACAGTAAACGTCCTGTAGCTACGGTAGAGAGAGGGGGAGACATGAGACATTGGGAGTCCACGAGGTGATACCCTCTGACCACCCCGGGCGCGCGCACATGTCCTCTTAACAATAAAAGCTTTTCCTCTCAGTTTCAACATCCTTCGCCTCTGAATCATCGCTAGAGAGACCGACGACATATAGGCTACTTCCTGGCACACACATGGTACCCAACCACAATTACAAAGGAAAACATATGTGCATACCTATGTCTCACGTTTATACCACGTATTAAGTAACAGCAATGAAGTTGTTTCCTATTGTAAGTTAGCTAACTACGTGTTTATTGTCACTTCCATCTCGATATGCCTTGGTGGCAAAGCATAAATGAACCCCCACCCCCATTTCGTACCCATTCCTTTCTCTTGAGAAATGCGCCCTCAACTGAACTGCTAGCCACCAAGCTAACAAGTAATTTCCAGAAACTTTAAAAAAGGTGAACAAAACAAAAAACGTGACCACGACTTGTTACTTACGGATGTCAAGAGGGGTCGCATCTGTTCACTGGCCTCTTCTTCCATTTGTCCAAATTTCTGTCCCCTATCCTCTGGGAGAATTTGAATATCGAAAACCGAAATACCCTTTTTTGACGTGTCACAGACACTAACTCGACTGACTGACATTTTTACTAACCTAACGTAGCAATTTTTACATACAGAGCATAACCCGCCCTATTTTGATTGGCAGTTTATGTTCTCCTTTCATATCCAAGGAGCCGGTTTCCTTTGACCAATGATAAGAGTAGAAAAGACAAATGGGCGTATACGACACGCCTATCCCGGAGGGGCTGGTGAAAGAGCAAGGATGCTGTGTTGATTGTCTGGCCTATCTCTGGTTTTACTGTCAAGCCTTTTGGCCCATGAGTTCATCTGATGGTAAGGAAAATAGTGAACTCATATTGGTTTTCTGAGACACTTCACCCCACCTTTGAAAATCTGAACAGCACTTTATATACATTACAAGTAATAGTCACTTTAACCATATTTACAAGTACATACTACCTCAATCAGCCTGACTAACCAGTGTCTGTATGTAGCCTCGCTACTTTTATAGCCTCGCTACTGTATATAGCCTGTCTTTTTACTGTTGTTTTATTTCTTTACCTACCTATTGTTCACCTAATACCCTTTTTTGCACTATTGGTTAGAGCCTGTAAGTAAGCATTTCACAGTAAGGTCTACTACACCTGTTGTATTCGGCGCACGTGACAAATAAACTTTTATTTGATTTGATTTTCCAAGATTGACGTTTAATTTATTGTAAGTATGCTTCCTAAAGCCACTCTAACAAGGTGCGTATGGTGGGAATCTGTCATCAGTAACTACATGTATGTGGTGCCTGTAAGGAGTTTATTAGAGATTAACTGATTCATATTCATGTAGAGTTTGCCCCCTGATGTTTGTGTTGGCAGCATAATTCTGACAGATTACCTCAATATTTCAAGATCATTATTGTTCCCAAGGTTTAAGTTTGAATCTCCTTAGAATAGTCAAACAGGGTTTGTATTTGAGAAATACTAATTGAAAAGCATTTTTTTTTTTACTCTGTTATGAAATACCTGCTCATAGTGGCTTACAAATAAACAATCAATTGCTGTGTCACCTCAGAGTAAACACAGCTGTTCTAAGAAAGTTAAAAGGTAAGTGCATAAGATAGGCCTACATATAAAAGTCATCTGAGCATTTTTAGTCCCATGAAAAGACATACATGTTTACTTTTGATCATCACCGTCATCCCCATCATCGTCATCATTATTGTCGTCATCCTCATCATCCTCATCATTGTCGTAGTCCTCATCATCATCATCTCGTGGACATTGTAAACAGAGTAGTTTAGATATTGTGATATAGGGTTCCATTCCATTGCACCAGATAAGGAAAAATAATGTCATTACATTAACCACTGATAAGGAACTTCAGACGTGTCAGACGTAGATGTCCGCTGCGCATGCATTCCCAATGATCAATCAGGATGGCAATACAAGTGTGTGTGTGTGTGATTAATAAGACTGGTCCCCACATGCTGGAGGGCAACCCTCTAGGGACCAAAGGTACAGAGTCTGTAAACATTGTAATCCCCTTAATTTGGTCTCAGGTTATTTCTATAGCCAGTTACTGGAAGTGATGCTGTGGCATTAGAAACGCTCACTAGGGGTTGGAGGTGACTTAATACCTGCTAGCTCTCTGAACATCAAAGGTGACCTTAGTTGGATCAAAATGTATATTTCAGCCACCTGTTGACCCTAGTTAAAACAATTATTTAACATTTTAGGAAAAATACATATAATTTTAAAGGTAATTTCTGAACATATAAAAATGAAGATATTTATTACTATTGGACAAGTAAAACAAGAAAAAATGCCAGCCATGGCTCAGAGGACCATCCCTGGTTTAACATGTATGTTAACAGCCTATATGAGACAGCCTATAGGGAGGAGGTCAGAGACTTGGCAGAGTGGTGCCAGGATAACAACCTCTCCCTCAACGTGATCAAGACAAAGGAGATGATCGTGGTCTACAAGAAAAGGAGGGCCAAGCACGCCCCATTCTCATCAACAGGGCCGTAGTGGAGCAGGTTGGGGGCTTCTAGTTCCTTGGTGTCCACTTCACCAACAAACTATAATGGTCTAAACACACCAAGACAGTGGCGAAGAGGGCACGAAAACACCTATTCCCCCCTCAGGAGACTGAAAAGATTTGCCATGGGTCTTCAGATCCTCAAAAAGTTCTACAGCTGCACCATCAAGAGCATCGTGACTGGTTGCATCACCGCCTGGTATGGCAACTGCTCGGCCTCCGACTGCAAGGCACTACAGAGGGTAATGCGTACGGCCAGTACCTCATTGAGGCCAAGCTTCCTTCCATCCAGGACCTCTATACCAGGCTGTGTTAGAGGAAGGCCATAAAAATTGCCAAAAAGTCCAGCCACCCTAGTCATAGACTGTTCTCTCTGCTACCGCACGGCAAGCGGTACCAGAGTGCCAAGCCTAGGTCCAAAAGGCTTCTTAACAGCTTCTACCCCCACGCCATAAGACTCCTGAACAGATAATCAAATGGCTACCTGGACTATTTGCATTTACCCCCCCTATTTGCATTGACCCCCCCCATTTTTACGCTGCTGCTACTCTCTATTTATTATCACTTTACCTCTACCTACATGTACATATTACCTCAATTACCTCGGATAACCTGTGGCCCCGCACATTGACTCTGTACCAATACCCCCTGTATATAGCCTCGTTACTGTTATTTTATTGTTGCTCTTTAATTATTTGATATCTTTCTATAAAATGTTTTTTTACTATTTAGTAAATACTTACTTAACACTTATTTTGGTTAGAACTGCATTTTTGGTTAAGGGCTTATAAGTAAGCATTTCACTGTAAGGTCTACACCTGTTGTATTCAGTGTATGTGACAAATACAATTTGATTTGATTTGATTAGATGTTTTTGGTTGAGCCAAATCAATGTTTAAGCATCTATCCTATGGCTCCCCCTCCTGTCTGAATAGGTTCAGTAATAATTTGAAACAAAACTTGAAACATTTAAAATGTATTTTTACCCAAATAGCTTTTAAGCCTTTATTAGATTCGTTTCTGTATATTATTTCTAAACAAGCAAGTATATTATACTGCTGTACATGTTTATAACATTGCATTAAACATTTGACAACAATAATAATACAGTCATTAAGCTCACACTTGATTCAATACAACTTACTGTTAAACAGGATATGCAATTGCTCCTTCTTGGCCTGAGCTGGCGGCAACAATATCATATGACTCTACAGACAATTATATTTCAAAAACCTAATCACATTAAAAGTTGATACTGATACAAGTGTTGTACCATGTGACTAAATTAAATAGTATGTCTGATATTGCACATCATACCTCAGAACAATAAATATATAGAAAGCTAAAAAGTGTTGCAAAAATATTGCCTTGCATTCCATCCAGAACCATCTCACCCACATGGCTACTGGTCGCCATAGAGACTCCTGCCAAAGGTATAGGCCTGCAGTCACCATACTGCCAGAAGTCACCATACTTCAATCTCTCTCAGGTGAGGGAGGTCTGAGTACCTGCATGTCTTAGTCTTGACAAGTGAGCATCTTCTTGCTGACTCCTCCATCACTTATTTTTCCTACTGAATTACTGGAGCGCCACCTTGTGGATCATCAAGCCCATTGATGTTTACCATCCAATTATATTTGCAGTACTTCAGGAGAAAAGTTTCGGGCCACTCTTTCTGCGCCTCTGGGTGTCACCCAATGAAAAGAGCTTCCTTAGGTGCACAAATACAAAATGTTTCATGCCGGCCAGCTTAGAGGAAGATATGGCAATGAACTCTGGAGGATTGGGCCTGTGAAGAGAGAGTTTAAAGGTTTGCTGCCATTTTAATGGCGGACAAAAAACGGTGATATTAAAGATACACTGTAAATAAGTTCTATTAAATTCAACAATTCAAATATGCGCCATTAACCCCAAACATCTCTATATTACTAGGTAATAGAGTAAGATGTTTACCTTGGAGCTCTAGGCCGAGGCTTGGCCTCGCCGACAGGCCGTTGGTTGATGAGTCTTCCCCTAGCTCGCAGTGGCAGGGTTCTAACCTGTGAACTATGCCTCCTGGTGTAACTGGGAGCCATGACGTTCCTGGATAGAGCCGCCATGGACTCCCTGTAGACAAGGCCATGTCTGGAAGATATGCTGCAGTGGTGACACGTGGCCAACTGAGAGAGAGGTAAATAAGGGCAGAGGTCAATGTAAAAGACACTGCCATAGGTGTTAGCTATTCAACGTTACAGACATGCTGAGACAATTCCCAAAGAGATTCAAAGAAGGACGTTGAGGAAAGTAAGTGGGTGAGGATGATAAACAAATAATTAAAACCAGGCCACGCTTCTCCCTGTAATAATGAAAGTCATGTAGACCTGGTTAAAAGTAAACCAAGACCCTAGAGGCCTCTCTCCATAAAGAACACAAGGCTAAATTCAGATGTGATAACACACATGTTGGCCCTAGCCCACTGTCAATTACTTCCCTCCACCAATAGGATATCAGGACAGCTCTCTAGAGTCGGGAGAGCATAAAGCGCATCATAGCCGCACTGCTAAACCAGAACACCCTTATTTATTTTACAAGTTAATCATTTAGCAGACTCTGTTATCCAGAGCGACGTACAGATAGTGCATTCATCTTAAGATAGCTAGGTGGGACAACATAGTAAGTCAATTGAATCTATTGTATGTCGCACACTGGATTAAAGGCTATCATCACATTATGTTGCCCACACATTTTCTTATGACATTTCTATGGAGAACAGTGTTTCACTCTTTCTCTGCATAGTTTATAAAAATAGTAGCGACAATAACTTATGTTTTTATAATAGCTACATGTTTTGGTTCTATGCATAGTATTTGTGTCATACATAAATTAAGCAAGGATAACATGATACATTCAGAAAATGTTACAGTAGCCTACAGTAATATGTTGTCTCTGTGGAAAGAGAAAGACATTGCTAAATTATAAGACTAGCCCTAAATGATTTTCCTCTTCTATCAGAGATTCCTTAAATTTACCATGGAAACGATAAAACAAAGTATACATTCTTTACCTAGGACAATTCAACAATCTACTACCACACTCTCAAATGATCAACTCGCAAACAATGCTTGTATCAAAGCATTGAGAGTCAACAAAGTTGTGTAAATGCCTGGAAGAGAGGAACTCACCGAGACAAAGGCTGCCATGCTGTGCTATCTGCTGTGCTGTTTCTGTTAGTCTTTCTGCTATGTAGCTTCTTCACAAGAGTCACAATGTGTGACAGTCCCTCTAACACAAAACGCTCTGTCATCCTACATATGGGTGGAGCCAGGGGGCGATGAAATAAATTACATCTCTGCCCACTGCTTCTTAATGATGTCACCAGTACATGATTCCTGCCTACAGCCATAATCTATACTCTAGACTGTGGATTAGGGTCTGAAACAACCCCCACACCAAACCAATAGGGTTGTGAACAGGCTGTCCTATTTTAACCTGAATAATCTTGGAAAGTGAACCAAGCTGTCAGTGTTACATCAACAACAATTGATTTGATGTTCTGTTCCGTGTTTCCGGGTTAGGTAACGGGATATATCCTTTTGTGTGATTACACAACACTACAATTTAATGTCAGAAAATGATATTACAGGGTTGATTTTCTGTCCTAAAATGTAATCTTGCCAAATATGTTTCTGATGTGTCTTGGTTGCCTATTTATAGGTTTGTGATCCAAGAATACCACTATGCAGATGGGTATCATGATTGAATACCACTCTGCAGATGGATACCATGACATAATACCACTCTGCAGATGGATACTATGATAGAATACCACTATGCAGATGGATATCATTATACAATACCACTTTGCAGATGGATACCATTATAGAATACCACTTTGCAGAGGAATACCATTATAGAATACCACTTTGCAGATGGATACCATTATAGAATACTACTTTGCAGATGGATACCATTATAGAATACCACTTTGCAGATGGATACCATTATAGAATACCACTGCAGATGTATACCATTATAGAATACTACTTTGCAGATGGATACCATTATAGAATACCACTTTGCAGATGGATACCATTATAGAATACCACTTTGCAGAGGAATACCATTATAGAATACCACTTTGCAGATGGATACCATTATAGAATACTACTTTGCAGATGGATACCATTATAGAATACCACTTTGCAGATGGATACCATTATAGAATACCACTGCAGATGTATACCATTATAGAATACTACTTTGCAGATGGATACCATTATAGAATACCACTTTGCAGATGGATATCATTATAGAATACCACTCTGCAGATGTATACCATGATAGTCTTTCATGGTTAAGGGTTGAGGAGAAATTGACTACTTCTCTTCTAGTCTTCTTAAGAAACATTTCTGTGTTGAAAATGGCTAAGCCCTTGTATAATATGTTTTCATATACTTCAAACAGACATACAAACCCCACCATACACACCTTTATGGTGTATCTTCACAGTATCCAAATGAAACAGAGATTTAATGCATCGCTCAGTTATGTATCAAATCAAATCAAATTGTATTGGTCACATACACATACTTAGCAGATGTTATTGCGGGTGTAGTGAAATGCTTGTATAGAGCCATGTCATGGTGGAATGCTCTGCCACCAGAGGTTACTCAGGTAAAAACAAGTTCAGCTTTAAAAAACAGATATAGAAAAGATCTTGCACCAAAGTGCCTCTCCTCTTTCTACAGACATATTGTCATGTAACTATACTGTATTGTCACACCCTGGCCTTAGTATTCTTTGTTTTCTTTATTATTTTAGTTAGGTCAGGGTGTGACATGGGGAATGTATGTGTTTTTTGTAGTGTCTAGGGTGGTTGTAAGGTTTAGGTGGTTTATTAGAGTAGTTGGGTTTATGTTTAGTATAGAAGTCTAGCTGTGTCTATGGTTGCCTGAATGGTTCTCAATCAGAGACAGATGTCATTAATTGTCTCTGATTGGGAGCCATATTTAAGGCAGCCATAGGCACTAGGTTTTTGTGGGTAATTGTCTGTGTCTATGTTGCATGTTTGCACTTAGTCTTTTGATAGCTTCACGTTTGTTGTTTTGTTTCGTTGTCCTTCTTCCAATTAAAGAGAAGATGTATTTTCCACACGCTGCGCCTTGGTCCTCTCTCTCTCCCATTGACGATCGTGACAGAATTACCCACCCAAACTCACGCCCTGACCGTCAAACACATACAAAATAACAGAAAACCGGTCAGGAACGTGACAGTATATAAGAATGAATATGGATATATAAATAGTGTGTAGATAGTATTTATGTTGTCTCTTGGTGTCCTTCCTATATAAAACTCTTATTTTATTTGTAAACAAATATTTTAAATGTAATGTAATATATTATATGTTGTTATTGTCTATTTCTGTTGTGTACTTTGTAATGTATTTGTACGTTTTATGTGGACCCCAGGAAAAATAGCTGCTACATGTGCAGTAGCTAGCTAATAGGGATCCTAATAAATTAAACTAAAGCATTTTAATAATTCTTCAGTCTCTTGATGTCAATCTACTCATGATTATTAATGATGTTGATTGTTTTTAAATTGCTTGTTTTTTGTTGTTGTTGCTTTGCAGCGCTTTGAGATGTATTTATGTAATGAATAGCACTATAGAAGTTGAATACATGTTATATTATTATTAATAACATCTCCAGAACTATGCATGGATTGAAGTTCATCATCATACACAAAGAATTCATTCTGACATCATTGCTTTTGGAATTTGGAATTCCAATCCTTTCTAGAACATTTGCAAAACCACAAGACCCATTTACTTAGCTAGGTTCTATTCCATGATCCATTTATTGTAAAAAATGAAGTCCTCACAAGTTTTCTTAAGAGAACCTTTTGTCACTGAAAGGCTAAGGAAGAGAACGGGTAAGTGCTCAAACGTAGCACTATCATGACATATTTATTTACATCCCATTTGATTTGCAGTAAATATGAATCAGGATTGCCATAGCGTGACAGCAGGACCCTATTCATTCTCTAACACCAGGTATCCAGTGGAGTCCTTCTCACACTCAGGCATTAAGAGCAGCAGAACCCCCTAGTATACTTGGCTCCAAAACACCTCACACTCTCTGCCCTCCCCTGAAGCCAGCAGACATCTCCTACAGACACACGGCAAGGAAGGGAGGCAGTAGGTCAGTGGAGCCCAAGGAGCCGTCTTACACGGACCACCTGGACTTCCGCTTCCTCAGAGCCTCCTCTGCCCTGGAGAAGTTCAATGGGGAGCTGCTGTATAAGTGTGCCAGCTGCTTGTGGTACTACCCCAGCCTGTCCTCTCTGCAGACACACATCACTCTGGGCTTTATGGAGGGCTTCAGCTGCAGGGTCTACTACAGCAAGCTGAAGGAGCTGCGCTGCAGGAATGACATGAAGAGGATCCAGGTGATCTCTCTGGAGACCACAGCCAAGAGAGTCAATCGCTTCTCAGCAGGAAATAGGGTGGCAGAGGAGCTGAGGAACAAGAGCAGTGAGGAGACAGAGAAGAAGAGCAGTGAGGAGCTGAGGAACAAGAGCAGTGAGGAGACAGAGAAGAAGAGCAGTGAGGAGCTGAGGAACAAGAGCAGTGAGGAGACAGAGAAGAAGAGCAGTGAGGAGCTGAGGAACAAGAGCAGTGAGGAGATAGAGAAGAAGAGCAGTGAGGAGCTGAGGAACAAGAGCAGTGAGGAGACAGAGAAGAAGAGCAGTGAGGAGCTGAGGAACAAGAGCAGTGAGGAGATAGAGAAGAAGAGCAGTGAGGAGCTGAGGAACAAGAGCAGTGAGGAGATAGAGAAGAAGAGCAGTGAGATTCAGAAGTGGCTTTCTGAGATAGAGGAACCCACTGATCATTACAGTCACTGAGATCATTATCCCTATTTTCATTACAGATACATTTTCACAGTAACAAAACATAGCTATATAAAATAAAACGTTTTCATGATCCCTGCTTCTTATTATTCTCAGAGTACAGTTGGAGCCAGATATACTAAATACATGCTATTTCATAAGGGAATTAATGAGTATACTGATTGGCATCTGGGATTTCAAACAGCTGATTTTCTAACTCTGTCCATGGTGCTGAAGTTGGGTACATCCTGAGGTCAGTAGCCCAACACCCCAGATAAGTACGGAGTACGAGGGGAAGCCTAGTGTCTTTTTGGACCGATCTGTAAAAGGTCCTTCTACAACAACTATCACTAATCACTATGTAGAACAGAATAGCAGTATTTTCCAAATGTATGTTAGAGCTCATCTACTCAGCCCTCTTTTCTCAACACTCCATCAACGCTGCTCTCTAGTGCATTTTATTGGCATGTCTGGGTAATTCTTTCACTAAATGGCCCTGCATATATTTGAAAATAATAGATTGTATTGTATTCAGAATTAGCTAGTTAGTTTGTCCAATATTTCATTTGTTAAGACCTCCAGCAAATTTGAGTAAAAGAAAACTGTTCATCTTATCACCAAACTTACAGCGTAACGTTTATTCATCTACCCAAGTGCTTCTTATGACAAACATATTCATTTTATTTCACATGAAAAGCAGGAGGCCCTCAAAGGCAGAAGGAAAACACAAAAGTATAAAATGTGCACCATATCTATCTAATTTCTTAATGGCCTAATACATGGCACAACAGGACAATTCATAGACATTTCAGTAGTATGGAGGTCTTTAAGAGCGTTAGAGAGCTACAGAGAGCTTTACACTGCTCCAGAGAGCTTTACAGAGCTTCAGAAAGTGTAAGAGAGCTTTACAGAGCTTTAGAGAGCGTTAGAGAACTTCAGAGAGCTTTAGAGAGCTTCAGAGAGCTTTAGAGAGCTTTCTAGCCAGGCTCTGCATGACCACCCGTCTGGCCAGGTCACTGTACAGCGCCACTCGGTGGACACGACTATCCACGACGCGGTAATCAAACCCGTTCGCCTGTCCCGTCACCAGCTGGCACACGCCCGCCTCGTCAAAGCCCTTGCCCACAGTGACGGCCAGCAGCTGTGTGTTCTCTGCCAGGGCGGCGGCGGCGGCTCCGGGGATAGCAGCCCGGGCAGAGGCCACAGACCTGCCGTCCGTGAACACCACCACTTTCCTGGGAACAGCAGAGCGGCCCTCCCTCTGGAGGGTGGAGGTCAGGAAGGCCAGGGCAGCCGGTAAGTCGGTGGCCCCGTCCATGTAGAGCGTAGCTGCTAGCCCCGTTAGCACATCCTCAACCCTGGAGGTGAAGGGCACCTCCACTCTCTGCTGCTGCCCATCGCTATACTGCATGACGGACAGGCGGAGCAGCCCTCCCCGGTCCTGTGACAGCAGCCTGGCGGCCATGTTCTCAACAAACTCTCTGGCTCTGTAGAAGTTGGCCTGGCCTACACTGGAGGAGCCGTCCAACATGAAGACTATGTCTGTAGCTTCCTGGAAGTTGGCTGGAGGAAGAGTGGACTATTTTAGAACAGCAGTTGGGGTTCAGATATATTCCACAAAATCTTTAAATTGCAGTACTAGGCTGAATGCTAAATAAATAACGTATTGTAACGCATAGGAAACTGTGACCATAAAAACAAGGGAGAGGAGCAGTCTTACCTGGACAGGTGTAATCAGGACATTTCTTATCTGTAAACACAACCCAGACCTTAGTTAAGAGCATAGGAACATAGCATGTAGCTAGCTCCAGATATTGTAAATTAGGGCTAGCCTGTACATAGACTACCTTGGCAGATGTAGCTAGCTCCTGATATTGTAAATTAGGGCTAGCCTGTACATAGACTACCTTGGCAGATATAGCTAGCTCCAGATATTGTAAATTAGGGCTAGACTGTACATAGACTACCTTGGCAGATGTAGCTAGCTCCAGATATTGTAAATTAGCGCTAGCCTGTACACAGTCTACCTTGGCAGATATAACCAGTAACGTTGTTGAAGAAGGAGTCCTCCAGCAGTTGCACGTGGTCTGTAACCTTCAGGTAGAGTCCAGGTGAGGCTGTATCCAGACAGGTGATCTCCTCCAGCATAGTGGCGTAGGACGCCCGTCTGAAGATGTCACCTATGCCAATGCCCACCACCTGAGGAGCCAAGATGGAGGACATACTGAGGCTTTGACACAAAATGGCGGACTTGGAGGAGAGAGAGATGGTTCTCTTTATGCCTAATGAAATGGACCCTTAGTCCTGACATCATCTCTTCACCCCCAACCTATACATGTCCTTCAGCCCAATGCCCACTCTCCCCCATCCCATTGCCCAGTCCCATTGACATCCCTCACCCTTATATTGGGCACAGAGCAGAGGGAGGACAGCGGTTTGGCGTCCCGGCGGGTATCTGACCGTCCGTCCGTCAAGACTACGGCCACCTTTCGGTCCAGCTGGGAGCTGCCGAATGCCTGCCGGGCAAAGTCCAGCGCCTCTCCCGTGTACGTACCACCAGCAATCCAGCGCATGTTTCTCACCGAGCTGCAAGTATGGGACATCAAACACAACAGTTAGTCAGTCAGTCAACTGATATCAGGTAACTGCTGTACTTTGGACTTTTGACTCTTATCTGGTCTGACCTTTTGAGCTGTGCTACTGTGGTGATCTTGGGGTCCTCCATAGATACCAGCTCCTGGGTGCCGTCGTGGCTGTACTGAACTACACCCACTCGTGATCCTAGCTCCTTCTGCAAACAGAAACTCACACAGAGAAACAACATTTAGTTCAGGCCCCTCTCTCACCCAGGTAAGTCAGGACAAATGTTCACCCACCTTGTCTTTGCTGAACTTGGTAATCTTGTTGATGATTCGAATGATAAACTCTTTTTCCAGGGTGAAGTTCTGCAGCCCAACGCTCTCTGAACTGTCCAGTACAAAGAGTAGCTTCACCGGACCACACTCACACACTGTGAATGCCAGTTACATTATCATTATAATAATGTCATGATATATTCTGAGCATCAAACACCATATGAATAGTTCAGAGGAAGGATCTTAATTTGATCACTCTTTTGTTGCTGAAAAATGTCCTGCACTGCAGGAAATGCAAACGTGTAGTGTGTTCGAGGTTTAAAAATGCTTCTAAAGTTTGTAATTTATACTTTAGAATGTCAGACTTGATTTGCCAACCCCTACAAAAAAATCCCAGTTAACTATAATCCACATAATAATTCACATTCCCTGTTGCTGCAGGATTATTTCCCTGCTGTAGCAAACTGTCTCAAATTAAGATCGTACATCTGTATATCTATGTGACTATTTACAATACATGCTGTGGATGTAATTTGGTGCCTCTAAGAGTCTCTCACTGAAGGTTATGCAAGGATGTAAAATAATGCCATGTGTTACTGTTAAGCGCTAAAACTTTGTACGGGTCCAGGAACTTACCACAGCATGCTACAAGAGAAAAACAAAGACATTACATCAAAATCCACCCTGATTGATATCTTAATCACAGCCCCATCATTTACAGTTTTTGATTTTTACAATTGCTAACATCCTTTTGTCCAATCTGTTGTCACATTTTCAAAACTCTAAACACAATTAGCACAACATCTGTCTGTTGTGGACCATATCATCAACACAATTCATGTTGTTTTCACAGAATATTCAGTCAATTAACACGTTTCTAAAATGCTTACATTTTCTTCACATACAAGCTTACCCAATACCAAAATTATGGATCTTTCTTGTCTTATTTACAAATGCTTGCACACAGCATGCCAGAAATTAACGTCATTTATGTAGCTGAGGCAGGGTTTAACCTGGGAGAAACACGTCGGCGGGGAAGAAACGTCATTTATGTAGACGAGGCAGGGTTTAACCTGGGAGAAACACGTCGGCGGGGAAGAAACGTCATTTATGTAGACGAGGCAGGGTTTAACCTGGGAGAAACACGTCGGCGGGGAAGAAACGTCATTTATGTAGACGAGGCAGGGTTTAACCTGGGAGAAACACGTCGGCGGGGAAGAAACGTCATTTATGTAGACGAGGCAGGGTTTAACCTGGGAGAAACACGTCGGCGGGGAAGAAACGTCATTTATGTAGACGAGGCAGGGTTTAACCTGGGAGAAACACGTCGGTGGGGAAGAAACGTCATTTATGTAGACGAGGCAGGGTTTAACCTGGGAAAAACACGTTTGCGGGTAAGAAACGTCATCGGGAAAAGGAACACCGTTGATGTGCCGGGTCAGAGAGGAGCAAATATCACAATGTGTCCTGCAATCTCGAGTGCTGCTTTGGTCCTGCAGAAATACCAGATTGGTCCCTACAACACTGAGCGCCTTCTTATGTTTTTAGATGACTTCCACAAACAACTGGTGCCAAAAGCAGAAAGGGAACATGTGGAAGGAAACATTGAGGAATTATTTTCTGCCTGGAGGTGGAAAGTGTATGATCAACGGCCACATGACCGTGATCTTGCAGAGTTACTCCACCTCAAGAATTGCATTTGGTGAAAGGCTCGGCACACACATACTCATTCAAGCAAATGAGAAATAAGTGCACTCAGGCTATCCCGAAGGCCAATGTTAGTTACTTTAAGGAGCAGTTCTCTCTCTGTGGGTCTAGCCCCAAGAAGTTCTGGAGAACGGTTAAAGACCTGGAGAATAAACCCTCCTCCTCACAGCTGCCCATGTCCCTTAATGCTGATGATGTGGTTGTTACTGACAGTAAGCACATGGCTGAGCTCTTTAATCACCACTTCATTAAGTCGGGATTCCTACTTGACTCAGCCATGCCTCCTTGCCTTTCCAACATTTCCTCATCTCCCACCCCTTCTAATGCGACTATCCCCGATGCTTCTCCCTCTTTTTCCCCTGCTCGGCAACAAAGTTTATCCCTGCAGGCAGTCACTGAGTCCGAGGTGCTAAAGGAGCTCCTGAAACTTGACCCCCAAAAAACATCTCGGTCAGATGGTTTAGACCATTTCATATTTAAGGTTGCTGCCCCTATCATCGACAAGCCTGTCTCACCTTTCTGGGGAGGTTCCCCTTGCTTGGAAGGCAGCCACGGTTCATTCTTTATTTAAAGGGGGAGATCAAGCTGATCGTAACTGTTATAGGCCTATTTCTATTTTGCCCTGTTTATCAAAAATGTTGGAAAAACTTGTCAATAATCAACTGACTGACTTTCTTGATGTCTATAGTATTCTCTCTGGTATGCAATCTGGTTTCCGCTCAGGTTATGGATGTATCACTGCAACATTAAAGGTCCCCAATGCTGCCACCATTGCCCTTAATTCTAAGCAATGTTGTACTGCTATTTTTATTGACTTGGCCAAAGCTTTGATACGGTAGACCATTCCATTCTTGTGGGCCGGCTAAGTAGTATTGGTGTCTCTGAGGGGTCTTTGGCCTGGTTTGCTAACTATCTCTCTCAAAGAGTGCAGTGTATGAAGTCAGAAAATCTGCTGTCTCAGCCACTGTCTGTCATCAAGGGAGTACTCCAAGGCTCAATCTTAGGCCCCACGCTCTTCTCAATTTACATCAACAACATAGCTCAGGCAGTAGGAAGCTCTCTCATCCATTTATATGCAGATGATACAGTCTTATACTCAGCTGGCCCCTCCCTGGATTTTGTGTTAAATACTCTACAACAAAGCTTTCTTAGTGTCCAACAAGATTTCTCCAACATTAACCTGGTTCTGAACACCTCCAAACAAAGGTAATGTGGTTTGGTAAGAAGAATGCCCGTCTCCCCACAGGTGTGATTACTACCTCTGAGGGTTTAGAGCTTGAGGTAGTCACCTCATACACGTACTTGGGAGTATGGCTAGACGGTACATTGTCCTTCTCTCAGCACATATCAAAGCTGCAGACTAAAGTTCAATCTAGACTTGGTTTCCTCTATCGTAATCACTCATCTTTCACCCCAGCTGCCAAACTAACCCAGATTCAGATGACCATCCTACCCATGCTAGATTACGGAGACATCATTTATAGATCGGCAGGTAAGTGTGCTCTCGAGTGGCTAGATGTGCTTTACCATTCGGCCATCAGATTTGCCACCAAGGCTCCTTATAGGACACATCACTGCACTCTATACTCCTCTGTAAACTGGTCATCTCTGTATACCCGTCGCAAGACCCACTGGTTGATGCTTATTTATAAAACCCTCTTAGGCCTCACTCCCCCCTATCTGAGATATCTACTGCAGCCCTCATCCTCCACATACAACAGCCGTTCTGCCAGTCACATTCTGTTAAAGGTCCCCAAAGCACACACATCCCTGTGTTGCTCGTCTTTTCAGTTCGCTGCAGCTAGCGACTGGAACGAGCTGCAACAAACACTCAAACTGGACAGTTTTATCTCAATCTCTTCAATCAAAGACTCAATCATGGACACTCTTACTGACAGTTGTGGCTGCTTTGCGTGATGTATTGTTGTCTCTACCTTCTTGCCCTTTGTGCTGTTGTCTGTGCCCAATAACATTTGTACCATGTTTTGTGCTGCTACCATGTTGTGTTGTCATGTTTTGTTGTTACCATGCTGTGTTGTCATGTGTTGCTGCCTTGCTATGTTGTTGTCTTAGGGCTCTCTTTATGTAGTGTTGTGTTGTCTCTCTTGTCGTGATGTGTGTTTTGTCCTATATTTATATTTTCTTTTTCTTTTTTAAATCCCAGCCCCCATCCCCGCAGGTGGCCTTTTGCCTTTTGGTTGGCCGTCATTGTAAATAAGAATTTGTTCTTAACTGACTTGCCTAGTTAAATAAAGGTTAAATAAAAAATTACAAATTGAAATGACCAAATGTCCCTCCTGGATGCAATGGATGCCGGC